>NC_034438.1:48568560-48581177 GCF_002078875.1 Numida meleagris | reverse complement strand
GAAGGGAAGGGAAGGGAAGGGAAGGGAAGGGAAGGGAAGCTTGGGGCCTGTCAGTTGTCTCTCTGGGAAGTTTGTTCCAGTGTTTCACCACTCTCATGGTGAAGAAAGTTTTCTTAATGTGCAGTGTGAACTTTCTCTGGGGCAGTTTTGTGCCATTCCCATGTGCCTTTCTCTAGGAAGCTGCAGAGAACAATAAGATCACCTCTCAGCTTCCTCTTCTCCAGACCAGACAATCCAAGCATCCCCAGTCTTTCCTCACATGACATGCCTCCCAGCCTTTTTACTAGGTTAACAGATATCACAACTGTCTATTTCACCTGAATAATATACTCCTTCTTTAAAAAGCATCACCACCAAGAAGAAAATTGAACTTTTTTTTTTTGCTCTTATTGTCAAATTGAAATCCATCTTCTCAGTCTTTTCAGATTTACTTTTGACTAATCTATATTAACTCTATACACTAATTACAGTCTCTCAGCTTCATTTTGCAATGATTTCAACATCCAGCAAACTGAATTTTTGGATTTGACCTCTGAGTTATGTGTAACTTCAACATAAAGTAGCAGCCTCATGGGTATGAGTTACATGTTCTGATCCTGAACACTAGTTGTCTATTAGTTGTTTATATGCTTTGTAAAGTAGTTCAGTATTTTATTTTCTAGCACATTTTCAAACAAAACTGTCAATTGATTTCACAGCAGGTTGTATGGAATTTGGGAGGGATGCTTATTCAGGATTCAATAATAAAACTTTTAAATCAGATTCACTAAAATGACTTTAGAACTCCTTCAAATCAATGGATGATTTATATTTAGTGGAAAAAGTAAAAAAGTTAACAAGTTAGTGAGAGAACAGTCTGGACTTTTGAGGTGGTGGTTTTCCTCAAAACTAGAATAGCAATTACTGGCTGCAGTTAAAAGTGACAGAAAGGTCTAAGCCATACTTTAAGTGAGAGTCAAATGCTTTTGATGTTTATGATACTCTTGTTTAGGAAAACTAGTTCTGAGAATTTTCTTAATACTTTCAAGTAGTTAATACCTATTCTGTGAGCTGAGTATGAAAACTGCTATGTAAGCTACATGTATGAATGCAAATAGCATCAGAATCCTGGTCCCGGACAAAAAAATGGTGTGAATCAGGACACAGCTGGTGGCTCTCCCGACCTGACATCCTCAACTGTACAAACAAAACCAAAGTCAGAAAGTAAAAAATTAATATCTGTCTACATCAAATTTGAAAGCAGTTGAATAATGTCTAACTGCTGAGACTAAATGTTTCTAAGTATATGTACTAAGTGTATGCAAAGATGTTGCTGGAAGTTTTCCTTTGCAAATGCTGTTCACAATTTGGGAATTTCAGTATCCAACTCAGAGCTGTTTGGTTCTGCTTCTGAACAGGAGAGCAAGCCATAGTATATCTCCCACAAAATCACTTCACTTAATACAAACCAGACAGCTACTTTTCTGTATCCAAGTGTGGTATTATTTGACTAATTAGCTTTAGGAATACGATTTGTTAACATTGTAGGCTGTTGGTTTGGGTGGCAACTTCCCCTCCCAGAAGTTCCAAAGGAATTCAAGAAATTGAGATAGTACTATGCATTGTTTTCCTCTCAAATTTCAATGCCCCATCAACCTGGCAGCCAGTATCAACTATCATAAAAGAGACCCATATTAGTGTCAAGCATAATTTTCCACTTTGGAGGATAGGAAAGAGGATTTTTTGTTGTTCTTTTTCTGTCTTTCATTTAAATGGCTGTCTACAAATAAGAAAAGATTTGCTAAAAAAATATTTTCTAAATAAAATAATCATGGGATAATATCCTTAGCACCTCATTTTTAGATGATTGTGCTTTTTTTGTGCGTTCTCACTATTCCTTTTTCAATGAGCATTAAGGTAAATGAACTAAATTCAGTACCGTCTAAAGGTTAGTACCATTGTATCTCAGCTGACCTATAATTCATGCAGCCTGGCTACATAACCTCAAATGGCAAAGCTGCTAACTGACCTCAGGTACTGACTTATGAAGAGGCAAGTGTCCAGTACCATTTGCTTGTCTTTGGTTCAGTGATCTGTTCCTGTGGTGAATTCCACAAGATGTGTAAGAAAGGTCAAATTATCTTTCACCAATTGATACCTTAGTGAAAATGTGTGGGATCAGAATCTATGTTCTAAGTTAACAGCATCATTCCATGTCAAAGAAAAAATACTTGTTTAAAAGGTAAAGTGGACTGAAGATTCCTCACTTCAGAAAGTCATGCTGCCTTGAAGAAAAAGGAAAATAATGCATTGATGACAGCACCATTTTGTCACTGACAGCAAAATCACACACTGATGAGGAATAGAGCTCTCTGGAGGACAAACAAGATAAAATGCATGTGTAACACTCAAAAAAAAAATTAAGGAATTTTTTTTACTCTCATTCCATATTCAGAGGAACTTGGGTGTCCAACACCTTGCTAACATCTACAAGTTTAGAATAGATCTACCATCTACTTCGATGTTACACTTAAAAGCATAGGGGAAAAAAAAAAAAACCTACAATGAACTCAAAAAAAAAAAAAAAAAAACTCAAAATACACAAATCAACAAAAACAAATCAAAACAAACCAGAAAAGCCAAGCAGAAATCACAGAAAATGAAACTGATGCATCATAAAGCAGAATCTGTCTTAACAGAAATAAGAAACAGCACAAAGGTAGCCTTAATTATGACAGCTTATCAGAAAAAGTATGGAAAAGTCAATTACATAAAAATTCCTCTTACTGTCACACTTCTTTCAAAATGTACATAGTAATTTCTTTGTAAACAGATGTACAAATTCCATAGATTTAATAAGAATTTTAAAATGAAAGACATCTGGGAAAATGATATAAGCACAGTCCATCAGCAGCCGCCTTACCATCTGACAGACATGTTAGTCCTAAGCTGCCAGTTTTCAGTGGAACTTGCCAAGAAGCCAGATGCTACTATGATTCAACATACACCACAAATTGCAGCTCTAAGTAAAAAAACAACTCAATGTAATGTTTTACTGGTTACAAATAAATAAAATTTTTTTAAAAGTCCTTCTTAAAGTTGAAATCTAGGGATCTCAATTTGAATTTCAGTAATTACTACTATTTAGGACTTCATCTTCAAAATTATTCTCTAGACTTCCAAGGTTGCTCTCCAGGTATAACAAGGAAATATATTTTTTCTCCTTCCAGGTCCACACCAGTATTCTTTGGGGCTATAGTAAGAAGAAAGAGGAGGCATTTGGAGCATGGCATTTTGGTGGATCAGGTCATAGACAGGATTGTTACCCAGCACTTAAATTTTTCAGAATCTTCTGGTAGTCTGTGGTACTCGTACATTGAGAGTGCTCTGATCTCTTCATTTAGTAGTTAGGAGAGAGAGATTTTTTTATTTTTATTTTTATTTTTTTAAGAAAATACAGACTCAGAATAGAATTGAACTGTAATGGAGAATGCGGCAAAAGGCAAATAGTTATTATCAAGCCAACCATACTTGATAGCTAGATTCAGAGCTTTCTCTTCCTATTTCTAGAGACTAGTAGTAAACCAGCCTCTGTCAGTCACTGACAGTGGAAGATTTTGATCAAAGATGAACTGCTGAGTGATGTTCTGCCAAATAAAATAAAAGGACATTCTATTTGACAGATTTTTAATTTGTTTTCCCATTTCTATATGTAAGCCGAAGGTATATAAATATTTTTATATTTATGTGCATCTTGGGGAAAAAATACTGAGAATACAGATGTGTATATTGAGTACTGAATGGAGCAGAGCTATTTTTTTCTAATATAACAATACAGATTAATGTAATTATGGACTAAGAGTTGGAAGGATGTTGTGAGAATGAAAAGACATGGAAAACTTGCACATAAGTTAATATTTTTGGCATTGTAGGACTTGTCATCAAGAGAAAGACTATCTCATCTTGTTTGTGGATTAAATAAAATAGTCTTTAGGGGTGGAATTGTATGTAATTCAGTGAAGGAGTGAAGACCTTACTGTTCCTGGGATGGGAAATGAGACATTCTCTTGTTTCATGCAATCATTATTATTGGATATTAATAATTGTTATCATTCTAAGATTACGCTTTGAAAACTATGCAAAGGATAGGAAGAACATATGTATGTGATTGAGGATTCTTAAAGGTTTTTTTTCAGACAATTTCTCCTGTTTCTGATGCAGTAGATTATATCACTTTCTGATTCTGTCACTAGAGAGAATTTCTGTGGAATCCAACAGTTATGAAGAGAGGTGCTAAAATTCTGTGACATTGGCATGCTTTTTCACATCATGTAGAAAATGGAAACTGCTCCACATGCAGAGCACTCGCATTCATGAAGATGTGAAGAAAAATGCCAGGTGCTGTGGGATGGAGTAATGCCAGACACAAGCAACAGAGTGACAGCTGAGTGGATGAAGAGAAGCTCAGCAGAAAGGAACATGAGGTTGCTGATGACAGCAGCTCAGCGTGAGCCAGCAGTGTACCCAGGCAGCCACAAGGGAAAACTGCATTCGAGGGTGCATTAAAATGCATCATCACCAGCTGGTTAATAAAAAATAATTCTTCCAATATATTTAGCACTGGTGTGGACTTATCTTGAATACTGCATTAAGTTCTTCACTCCCCAGTGTAAAAAGGATGCCAAGGTCCTTGAAAGCACCCAGAGGAGGGTACCGAAGCTGATAGAAGTTCTGGAAGGCATGGCATTCTGGGGAGCCTGAGGGCCTTGACCTGTCCAGTCTGGAGAAGAGGAGGCCAAGAGGTAAACTTCAGGTTATTCAAGGAATTGTTGAACAAGATCTCCTGGGAAGAAGTCCTTAGAGACAAAAGAGTACAACAAAGCTGGCTACTCTTTAAGAATGCCTTTCTGAGAGCACAAGAACTCTCCATCTCAGAATAAGAAAGCGGGCAGGAAAGGCAGGAAACTGGTATGGCTTGGCAAGGACTTAATAGTCAACCTGAAGGAAAAGAAGGGCAAGTGCAAATAGTGGAAGCAAGGGTGTGCCACCTGAGAAGAATACAGGAACACTGTCTGGACCTGCAGAGATGAGATTAGGAAAGCCAAGACACAGAAGAAGTGAACTTGATGAGGGATGTTAAAAACTAGGAGGAGTTGTACAGGTACATTGGTCAGAAGAGACAGGCCAAAGAGTACGTACCTCTCCTGCTAAATGAGAAAGGAGAACTGGTTACAACAGATACAGGGAAGGCTGAGGTACTCAGTGAGTTCTTTGCCTCAGTCTTCACTGGCTGTCAGGATTCTCACATCCATGAACCTCACATCCCTGAACCTGAACCTCTAGGTGGGAACAGGGGGGAGCAAACTCTCCCTCACTGCAGAGGTGGAGCAAGTGCGAGACTGACTCATGAGACTGAATATGTACAAGTTCATGGGGCCAGATGACATGCATCCCAGGGTCCTAAGGGAGCTGGCTGATGTGGTTGCTGAGCTGCTCTCCATCATATTTGAAAAGTCGTGGCTCTCAGGTGAAGTCCCTGGGGACAGGAAAAAGGGAAACATCACTCCCATTTACAATAAAGGGAGGAACTACAGGATGGTGAGTCTCACCATTGTGCCAGGGAAGATCATGGATCAGCTGCTTCTGGAAGATATGTTAAGGCACCTGAGGGATGAGCGAGTGATCCAAGACAACCATGCCATTGTGAAGCACCAAGGGAAGGTTGTGCCTCACCAATCTTGTGGCATTCTATGATGGAGTGATGACATCAGTGGACAAAGGGAAGGCAATTGATATCTTTTACCCGGACTTCTTGCAAGGCCTTTTACATGGTCCCCTACCACATTCTTATCTCTAACTGGGAGACAGATGGATATGAGGGGTGGACAAATCGGTACATAAGGAATTGGCTGAAAGGTCACAGCCAGAGGGTTGTGGTCAATGGCTCTATGTCCAGGTAGAGGCCAGTAACAAGCAGTGCTGCCCAGAGGTCCGTTTTGGGCCTGGAACTCTTTAACAGCTTTATCAGTGACATAGATGATGGGATTGAGTGCACCCTCAGCAAGTTCGCTAATAACAAAAAGCTTAGAGGTGTGATAGATACAGAAGAAGGAAGGGATGCCACCCAGAGGGACCTTGATAAACTCAAAAGGTGGGCCCTTGTGAATCTAATGAGATTCAACAAAGCAAAGTGCAAGGTTTTGCACATAGGTCAAGGTAATCCCAGAAATGGGTACAAACTGGGAGCAGAACTCCTTGAGAGTAGCCCTGCTGAGAAGGACTTAGAGGTCCTGGTTAATGAAAACCCTGACATGAGCCATCAGTGTGCACCTGCAGCCTGGAAGGCCAATGGTATCCTGGGCTCCATCAGAAGAAGGTTGGCCAGCAAGGCAAGGGAAATGATTGTTCCGCTCTATTCTACCCTCATGAGGCCCTAGTTGGAGTACTGCATCCAAGCCTGGGGTCTCTACCGCAGGAAAGAAGTGGAGTTTTTGGAAAGGGTCTGGAGGAGGACCATGAAGACAATGCAAGGGCTGGAGCACCTCTCCTATGAAGATGGGCTGAAGGAGCTGGGCTTGTTCACCCTGGAAAAGAGAAGGATCTGCAGAGACCTCATTGTGGACTTCCAATATTTAAAGGGAGATTATAAACAGGAGAGATTATAAACCACTTCTTTCGTGGGTAGATAGTGACAAGACAAGGGGGAATGGTTTGAAACAAAAGGAAGGGAGATTTAGATTGGATGTCAGGGGGAAGCTTTTTACTGAGAGAGTGGTGAGGTTGTGGATACCCCCTCCCAGGAAGTGTTTAAGGTCAGGTTGGATTTGGCTCCAGGCAATCTAATCTCATACTTGATCTAGTGGCTGGCAACCTTGCCTGTGACACGGGGCTGGAACTTGATGGTCCTTGAGGTCCCTTCCAACCCAGGCCATTCTATGATTATTTGATTCTATGATTCTGTGATAGGTGCCCCTGCAGCTCCCTGAGGAGGGGAGGAAGAGGGAGGTGCCAGGCTCTACTCACTGGTCACCAATGGCAGCACAAGGGAGTAGCACAAATTTGTGCCAGGGTAGGTTCAGACTGGACATTAGGAAAAATTCCTTCACCGCGAGGGTGGCTACACTGGAACAGGCTTAACTAGAGATGTAGTAGATGCCTCTTGGCTGTCAGTGTTCAAGAGGCATTTGGATAACTCTGCTGATTACAGGCTGTAAGTTTTGGTTACCCCTGAATTGGTCAAACTTTTGGGCTCAATGATATTTGAAAGTCCTCTTCAACTGATCTATTCTATTCTATTCTATTCTATTCTATTCTATTCTATTCTATTCTATTCTATTCTATTCTATTCTATTCTATTCTATTCTATTCTATTCTATTCTANCTATTCTATTCTATTCTATTCTATTCTATTCTATTCTATTCTATTCTATTCTATTCTATTCTATTCTATTCTATTCTATTCTATTCTATTCTACTCTTCTCTATTCTACTCTATTCTATTCTATTCTACTCTTCTCTATTCTACTCTATTCTACTCTACTCTATTCTAATCCTGTTCTACTCTACTCTACTCTACTGTACTCTACTCTATGCTGCTCTACTCTACTCTATTCTATTCAGATTGAGAAGAAAAAAGCACTATACTGGATTGTGCTGGAGCTCCTGCACAGTGCTCTAATTTGCATCTCTCTTCTCTGGCTCTAGGAATCTTGGAATCTGGAGAGTGCAGGAGTGCAAGTACTAGTTTCCACTTAATTCTCTCAGTCATTTTAAAATTCCAATTTTAAAAATTCCTACCTCTTGTTATTATAGCGTTTTAATCGTACACTTGATCTAGCAGCTGGCAAACCTGCCTGTGGCAGGGGGATTGGAACATGATGATCCTTGAAGTCCCTTCCAACCCAAACCACTTTATGACTCTATGATTCTTTGATTCTATGATTATATTACTTTAAGGCCATTGATAGCAGGGCATGAGATTCTGTTATGAGTACTAAATTTGTCTGCTAGCATTTCAGTAGAGCGCTTGTGTCAGAGGCACTTTATCTGGAACTACATTTGGGAAACTCAAACACATTTTAGATTGCTTTATTAAACCAAGTCTTAATGTTTGGATACCCCTTTGACAGGTTCTTACAATGGAAAACCACATCACCAACAGACTTCTAAGATGGAAAAAGTTTCTGAAAATTTTGCAGGTGGACAAAGTCAATGGTAAAGAACTTAAGTGAGATCTCAGGCAGACAGCCTGCAACTCTAACAGTTCTGTAACTAACATGACATGTGAATGCAGCGTAGTGACTCTGACTTCCGAGTATTACAAGTTCAGTCAAAGAAATTACATTCAAAAGGCCATGTTGCAGGCTGAGGCAGGCACCTCCAGTATGTGTAACAAAATATCTTTATTGCTCTTTTGCCTGACTTCAGTAAGCATTAATGGAGCAAAGGCTTACAGGAGGACTGAAAGAATTCATGGTGGGTTTCAAAACAATACAAATGTTTTCTTCTATAAGAAATCTATGCATTAGGTGAAAATTTTGCTTTTCTGAGTCAATAGTTGTAAAATAGTTGAAATAGTTCTAAGCTGTAATGAAAGTGTAAATCACCAAATGAACATATTAAAGTTATAAAACTTTATTATTATTCTTGTTGCTTCTTCTATTTTCATCAGACAAAACAAAACAAATGAAAAACAAATTAAAACATATATAAAAAAAGAAAAAATGCAAAAACAACCCAGTAACCAGCACAGAGACACATTAAATAATGGGTATAGATCAGCTATCACCAGAATAAACATAAAAAATATCAGCTCCGCAGGCTTCAAAGGGAAATACAACATGCCAAGTGCTAACCGAGTGCTGCAAAGCAATGAGAATTTTATAGATATGCAGTGTTCCAGACAACAAATTAAAACAGACAATAAAACCAACCTGAGATGACTTGCAGAACACTGTTGATGAAGAGGTAGCCACAGAAAAGAACATGACCTCCCAAACTGGGGTATTCTGCACAAGATGAGAGAGATGAGGCCTGAGATGAAGTGGGAAGGCCAGGAAGCAGAAGTAATAAACACAGCAGAAAATAAAAGCTATAGAGATATGAGAATGGCACAGAATGAAAGCAATCCAGCAGTAGGCAAAATGCTTGTCATGTGTCAAAATGCTGAGTATTTCTTTCACATCTGCCAGCTAAACAAGTGCAGACCTTCAAAGCATACAGACAAACACAGAAACTGATGCTGAACAAGCCGCTGAATTGTTTTGGGCTTCTGTACAAACCACAGAAATGGAGGCATATGAAATACTTATCACATTACCTGTAAACAAGCTTAATGGACATAAGAATCAATATGAAAAGAGCAGCATTATTCTATTTCACACCAAAATCAATGAACACTAGACAAGCAGACACTATGAAGTCGTATAGGATCCAGAAAACTTTCAAAATACGGAAGTTCTCCTTTAGTTAATCAGAATATACATACATTGACTTAAAAGGAGCTCAGTCAAATTTTGAAAATTTTGTAAAACTTGGCTGAACATCATAAATCTTGAAAAGGTATTCAGGCAGATTAAAGTCATGCAAATAGAATCAACATAGACCTAATAGAAATGATTATTAAAAGTAAAATAAAATTATAGGTGTCTTTAAAAAAATGGGATCAGTAACTAGAGTTATTGTTCAATGAATGGAAAAACACCGAAGGATCAGAGGAAGGGGCGAAATGTACATTTACGACATGATAAAGAAATGGTTGTAGAATCCAGATATGTGATGGGAAACGGACAGAACAAAACATAATCCCGCCTTTATATTGTATGTCTCATAACTTATGGATCACCAGTGTCAAAATCTACTAATGCAAACTATATGACTGCATAGACCTACATAAGGAAAAAAAAATACCCTACAGCATAACTTTCTTAGATTAAGAGAGTAGCTACAAGTATTACCAGAGATACTTTGTACTGTTGAAGCAGTTGAATATAGAGGATTTTACAGTTCATTTTAGTTGCACGGTACAATTAGTGTAGTAGGTTCAAATAAAGCTTTTTGCCACAGAGTAAATGAAGTAGAATGTATATTTTGTGGTACGTACAGCACTGATGTGTACAAATATCTCTTTTTTTGTTAGTTTCTATTAGGATCTTGATAACCCTATTTAAAGCTTTTTCTGATGTCAACGGTTTACGGGGTGTTTGGCCTGGTTCCGTGACGAATGGGACGGGGGACCCACGGGCCCACGCCCCGGGAAAAGGGAAAAGGGGAAAAGGGTAAGGAGATGGCCCTGAGAACAAAGAACAGCAGCAACAATCTGAGGAGAAACAAACTAATTTACTAAATAAGATATCGGAATGCAAAACAACACACTATAATACAATATAATTACAATTTGAGCTGATAAGTCCAATACAGAGAGAGAGAATGTCCCAAAATCAAGGTAGGCCTTACTCTACTACCGATGATAAGACGGCTGGAGAGCGAGGTGCTGCCAAGACGAGAGACGGCGGAAAAAGGGACGAGGTCTCGTGATCTGCCAGTTTTATACTGCGAGCTTTTATCTTTTCCCTCCGGCTGGAAAATGGAAATAGAGGAGCAAAGTGCCGTGGGGAATGTAGTAGTCCTTCTCTTCTGAGAACCAGGTACATTCACTACATGATGTTATGATGTGGAATACCAACAACCAAAAATCATAAAACCATGACATCTGATTAAGTCACTGATTAAAAGTTGCAGATGATCTCTGTCCTCCAGAAGTTATGAATTTGGCTACGTAGTCAAGACTCTTTGGTTCAGTATTTTCTGTCTTAACACCAAGTTCATCTTTCCAAAAGGGAAAGATACCACACAAATTGCCATTATATTAAACTGAGTAAAAAACTAGAGTATTTTGAAAGGTCAGGATTCTTCATCCCAAAATGAGGCAATGGCCTGGCCGCTCAGTCAGATGGGCTGGAAATACAGGCTAGTACTGATTCACACCTCCACACAAATATGACTCCAGATGGAGTCATTCAGTCACGCTACAGTCCATGTCCAAACTGAGCACTTTAAGTCAACTGTGAGAGGAATATAATCTTCTTCTCAAATGGTGAGAAAACAGGTACCATTCTCTTAATACTGAAATCAGCAGTAGATTACAATGATGACCCACAAGTGTGTCAATTCCTGCTACAAAGCATGTATCTATCTTTGAAGGTTCTTAAACATGTTTGTTTTGTTGCTGTCACAAATGATGTGTAGTTACAATTCTACCTCTTAAGCTTGTCCATCTTTCTTATATGTTATGGCAGTAGCTCAGGGATGAAAGATTGATTTTTTCTGAGATTCTATACATTAGTGATTACTGAGTGACGGAACACACTGTAATCAAAGAGTAAGGAAATATGTACACAATGTGAGACAATCTGTATCAGAAATTTCAGGAGGAATGTCTAATGAAACTAGTCTCTCACCTGCAGACAAGAACTATGAAGTAAATGACTGAGGAAATATGTGTCAATTGCTATTTGGATTCTCAAAAACCAGTAGCCAATGGAGCCTTTCTATTAGAGTTGTCTCCATGGAAAAACATATGCACATTGTATTTCATTGTCTAGTATTTATATTGATGCTTGATGGCAGTTTTATCAAATAGTTAAAATGTATTTCCATTTTTTTTCTGTTTGCAGGACATGATATACCACCATGGAAATACAGTGAGATCTTATTACAGGCATAATCAACAGCTCTACCTTGATTTACCCAATAAGGACTGGAAAGTTTGCCTGAGAAGTCCAGAACCCTGGAAAGGTTCTGCAATCTGAAAAGAAAAAAATTACTGAACTTTATTACTGAAAAAAAGTGAAGACAAAAAAATAAATGAATGTTCCCAAGGTAGCATGTACTTGAATTTCTTCACTGAAAGGATGTGGCAAGTAAAATTGCTCAGAGCCTGAGTACCAAGGAGTGAGGTAGTCGTGCCACTTTTGACTGCAGATGTCAGTCGTCAGGACAGAACCTTAAACGTATCTTTTACTCATAGAGGAGTCAATTATACTTCTAACTGGAAAGAAAACTTCAGCACTTCTTGATTTCTTTGGACAAACTTAAAACTCGGATATCTGACATATGACATATGATATGACATATCTATATTTCATACCTTCAAAAGAATGTATTTTTGAAGCTCAAGTTAAAGTATCATCATATTGCATATTCACAACAATTCAAATCTGTTTTCTGTTAATAAGTAATTTAAAGTAAGACCAGATATATGTTTTTCATTCCTGGTGGCATCTGTGAAGGTAACATATACCTTCAGACCTGTACTTAGAATTTTTTTCATCCAGAAATTTGAGATCCTTTCTGTTGATATTTCTAATACTTTTAAAAGACTGAACTAGGGTCTGGGAGGGTGCACAAGGAAATTTTTCCTTGAAAATGAAAGAAAGAGGAAGAATGTTAAATATCTGAATCCTAGTTAACTGTAGAACAAATTCAAACAAAGAACAAAGAACAAAGCAGGAAGGCAGGTGAATTAAAAGTGATTGGTAATTTAATTCTTCAGTTGACAAACAGGCAGCAATTTGTCAAAGAGAAAACAGAGAAGGGATAGGACAGGAAGAGAAGGGAGGGGAGGATGGGAGACGGGA
>NC_034438.1:48565251-48566717 GCF_002078875.1 Numida meleagris | reverse complement strand
AAGGGAAAGGGAAAGGGAAAGGGAAAGGGAAAGGGAAAGGGAAAGGGAAAGGGAAAGGAAAAGGGAAAGGGAAAGGAAAAGAGAAAAGGAAAGGGAAAGGGAAAGGAAAAGGGAAAGGGAAAGGGAAAGGGAAAGGGAAAGGGAAAGAGAAAAGGGAAGGGAAAGGGAAAGGAAAAGGGAAAGGGAAAGAGAAAAGGGAAGGAAAAGGGAAAAGAAAGGGAAAGGGAAAGGGAAAATCAACCCTTGTTTTCCTAATGATTACTCCGCAATTTATTACTGAAGGGATCCTGCAGATTTCATGCACAGACTGAAATCCATCTTCCTGTCCAGCTGTGAAATCCAGCTGAGAAAATTCAGTTGTAAGAAAATGTACCTTAAAGCCTCAATATTAGTTATTCTGTGTGAGGGAGAAGGAGACAGACTACAATAAATCCCTTTATGGAAAGAAAAGGGGAAAAAAAAAAATTGTCATAATTCCAGTCTGAGAAGTAAAATTCCCAGTAACACAGAAGATGAAAGCATATTCCAGCACAGAAGAGAACTTTTTACAGCATTTACTTCCTTTTGTGCCACATCCAGTTGAGTGGATACTTATGTGAACTGCAGTAACAATTGGCACACAGTCATCAATGCACACAATACACGATGCCAAAAACAAGCAGCTTTGTAGGCTATGCTCAGAATTTTCTATTGAACATAATTATAAAACTACCTGTGTTAAACAAGATCTAGCTCATCCAGAGTGAAAATCTACTATTCAAAATGCACCATAAAATTCATTCAATCTTAAGAGCTTGGAAAGGGGCACTGTTGCCTTTATTGGAAGAAAGCAGTATTTTCAAGGTCAGAAGTTTTCTCTCTCATTGAAATCTGAATGGGAGAAATTTCCACCAAGCACATTAATTTGTGACTGCAGAATCATTTTCTTTCACCAAAAATGAAAAACCTGCTCGTTTATTTGTTTATATATTTATTTACTTCCCAAATATATTTTGCCTATTTTATAATCTACATTTATCACATATGATTAAAACGCTATAATAACAAGAGGTAGGAATTTTTAAAATTGGAATTTTAAAATGACTGAGAGAATTAAGTGGAAACTAGTACTTGCACTCCTGCACTCTCCAGATTCCAAGATTCCTAGAGCCAGAGAAGAGAGATGCAAATTAGAGCACTGTGCAGGAGCTCCAGCACAATCCAGTATAGTGCTTTTTTCTTCTCAATCTGAATAGAATAGAGTAGAGTAGAGCAGCATAGAGTAGAGTACAGTAGAGTAGAGTAGAGTAGAACAGGATTAGAATAGAGTAGAGTAGAATAGAGTAGAATAGAGAAGAGTAGAATAGAATAGAATAGAGTAGAATAGAGAAGAGTAGAATAGAATAGAATAGAATAGAATAGAATAGAATAGAATAGAATAGAATAGAATAGAATAGAATAGAATAGAATAGAATAGAATAGAATAG
>NC_034438.1:48546605-48565246 GCF_002078875.1 Numida meleagris | reverse complement strand
TAGAATAGAATAGAATAGAATAGAATAGAATAGAATAGAATAGAATAGAATAGAATAGAATAGAATAGAATAGAATAGAATAGAATAGAATAGAATAGATCAGTTGAAGAGGACTTTCAAATATCATTGAGCCCAAAAGTTTGACCAATTCAGGGGTAACCAAAACTTACAGCCTGTAATCAGCAGAGTTATCCAAATGCCTCTTGAACACTGACAGCCAAGAGGCATCTACTACATCTCTAGTTAAGCCTGTTCCAGTGTAGCCACCCTCGCGGTGAAGGAATTTTTCCTAATGTCCAGTCTGAACCTACCCTGGCACAGATTTGTGCTACTCCCTTGTGCTGCCATTGGTGACCAGTGAGTAGAGCCTGGCACCTCCCTCTTCCTCCCCTCCTCAGGGAGCTGCAGGGGCACCTATCACAGAATCATAGAATCAAATAATCATAGAATGGCCTGGGTTGGAAGGGACCTCAAGGACCATCAAGTTCCAGCCCCGTGTCACAGGCAAGGTTGCCAGCCACTAGATCAAGTATGAGATTAGATTGCCTGGAGCCAAATCCAACCTGACTTTAAACACATGACAACTGTCTGGATGGGAAGATGACTAAACAGTGCCTGGAAAACTTCTGGGTAAAGGAGGTTAGCTGGATATCTTCCAGTGTTTGATTTAGGAAGATGACAAGGTCTGGACTGCTATTAGCATAGATTTTGTTGAAGTTCAGTAATAACAACGTAAGGGACAGTGTGTTTTCAGAGATGTCATTGTGTTATTCATTTAGAATCATTCGAATGGGCTGCCCAGGGAGGTGGTGGAGTCACTGACCCTGGAGGTGTTCAAGGAATGCTTAGACATTTTGTTTAGGGACATGGTTTAGTAGGGTTGTATTTGTGGTAGGTGAATGGTTGGATTGGATGATCTTGTAGGTCTTTTCCAACCTTGGTGATTCTATGATTCTAAGATTTAGAGTCTACTGAAGTATAACTGTGTTTAGTTCATAAAGGGACCAAACATAATGGGATCATATGGTGGTAGTAAAGAGGCAGAGATTTCACCAACAGGAAACTCAACTGATGAATACATCATTAATGTTTTGAACTTAGGGAGGAAAGCTACTAGCTGCTTGACAATAAGGGGTAGTTAGAGTTAATAATGACTTTTCCATTAGTTATAATCAAAGGTTTGTAAACGTAGCAAAAGGTAGAAATGTCTGTTGTGGTTTAGGTACAGAATTGCTCACTAGCAAACTCTGCTTGGCATTAGTGGCGGGAGTAGGTGAAGAGGGACTTCAAGCCAGATCCTGTGAGAAACTTCAGAGAAATATATGCAAAAGTCATTACATTAGATAATAGACAAGGAAGTTATGCTGTTTAGCAAGAATGAAAAAAATTAGTACACAGCCTCAAATCTTTAGGATCAATGAATACAACTGGGAAAAAAAATCGAAAATTAAAATAGTAAAATAAAATGCATTTAATTTGCATGAAGAGCATAAATATGTTTGTCCTATATTCAAATATATTATATGAATTCATGCTGAACAAGTCTGAAAGTATGTGATACTGAAGACTAATACATACTTGCATTTTGAGTAGGCTGTTTCAGTGCTCCAAAATTTCTAAGCCCTCTTCCAAGACAAAGTTCCTTCTTCCACAGTCTCTGCTGAAGTTCCACTCTCTTCCTATTTCAGTTGTACTACATCTTATTCTCCAATTCCTTCCTCCATTTCTCCTCTCTTTCATTCTATCAGGACTGCTTATTTGTCACCTCTATCTCTTTGTGGTTGAATAACTGAAAACACAGCACAGATACTGTTCTTTTGTGGTTCTGGGAATAGAAACTAGAGGTGACCACAGAACTATAAACACATCATTTGTCTTTCAGTGTTTCTAGAGACAGAATTAGTATGGAGAATTCATCTTTCAAATGTCAGTATTTATAAAATGAGCATGTATGTACCATGAGTATAGTACTTGGATAGTTGACAGCTTGGCAAAATATGACTCATTTCCCATTACTGTTCTCTGTCACTTTATAGATACCAAATCAGAAATCCAGGCTGGATAAAAGTGATCCTGGAACAGAGGGAATGATTCATTTATTTGTCCTTGTCTAAGAAAGTTAACAGTGATGGAGAATCAAGAGTACCTCAAAATGCAGGGAGAGCAGCTTTTAGTGGGTGATATTTACAAGAAGGCATTTCCTCTCCTTTCCTGTTCCTCCTTCTGAAGGCTGAAGTCTCTCTCTCATGTTTTTACACTGTTTCCTTAACTTTGCCGAAGCACTATATGGGTTAAAAATAAGATTAGGATAACACTTTCAACTGCAACAGGTATAAAGAAAGGCACAATAATAAATATTCCAGAACAAAGTTTCATTAAATCCTCAATTTTGAGCCAACATGAATAATTATGGAGTAAATTACCCAGTTCAGATTGCATGGAAATTTAAAATTATTTTAGAGTAATCTTTACTGTTTTCTTTCAAACACAGTCATATTCTCTCACCAACACACTTTTTGGTGCCACATACATGATTATACAGAGAAGACAGCAACTGGCTCAGACCTGTTGACACCACCCTGTCAAGCATAGCACAGCATCATAAAACAGAGCATTGCATATCTTTCCTCTTAGGCCGCAGCCTTTATTTTTAACATTTTTTTTAGGCTGAGCCTCCAGACAATTTTCCCAACATAATTACAGCCTTGAAAAGTTCAGTCTCTCTATCCCATTCTTTCCATCCCCACTAATTTCTCATCTAATAGTTCTCTAGTGATAGGTATAATTCATATTTTTCTATGGAGGAGATAGTATTTCTGTTGTTCTTTATATGACTCTTGTTGATCTGATGTTTTACATATCTCAGATGTGTGAATAATGACACCTACTTTTGCACAGCCCATTTGCAGCTTTCATGAGCTCCATAGTTTTCTCAGCTGTCTCTGTGTCCTCAGGTGATAAGGAATGTCTGAGCCATTTTGAAAATACTATACAAAATGTCAAACTCTGAAGTTTAGGTAAGCTGAAAGAATAGTTTGGGGAAACTGAATTTTAAAACCAGAATAACTGCGTATCTTCTTGGGAGGTATAGAGATGGCACTTTTGGCACTTCTTTTGTTGTTGTTGTTCTTTCCTTCAAATGTATCCTTTCTGTTGCATTTCAAATTTATGTCTGTCACATGAAGGAGAAAACAGTAAAATGTTTAAATGAGTATTTATGAAATAAGAGAAGAAATCAAGATGTGATTTACCAACCTGCATTCACATTCTAAAAAGAACACAAGGATCAAACACAAATAAAATATTTGATGGAATAGACAGAGCTCTGCAGTAGGGAGTGCACAGATCATCAGGGAAATGCCAATGCTGTTTCAGAAAATGCAGCAAACAAAAAGGGACTTTGCTCTACACTTAGCTCTAATAGTTAGCAACAGAGAAATATGAATTATCTTATATATCTTAAAGACTTTTAACTACAGAATCTACTCAGCATATTATCTTTGTATGCACAAAAAAATAGGTATAAAATTAGAATTTCTGTAATGAATTGGGTCTTTTGTGGAATGAGTCCAAGTCTTTTAACTTAAAATGAATGTCTAGACCTGTGTCCTTAAGCTGCTAGAATTCTGCTTAATGCTTTTTTTTTTTTTTTAATTTCAGAATCTGTCCTTTCTCTCAATAGTGTTAACAGAAATGCAGGTATAGAAACAGTGTTTGGTTCCCTAATTTGCAATACTCTTCTTTTGCCTTTCCACATGCTCCTAATCTCACGTTTCCTTCCTGCTACACACATCCATAATAGAAATATAAGACTGTGAATTTTATTCTCTTTTATTCTGCAACTTCTCTGCATATAGTCAGAGCTTTTCTCCTATTTGATGCCCAGAGAAATGATAACCTTGATAAGAAAGGATTGAGTCATTTCTCAAAAGTCTGTAGAGATCTATGAGCCTAAAGCTCCACAATGTAGAAGACATTAGAGTCAAAAGATTCAGTAATCTTGACTCATTCTGACCAATTTTAAATTTATATTAGTATGATCTTTTGCAACAAGACATTACCATGGAAGATTTACTTTGATCCTAAATCCCATGATTATCATATCTTCTGACAGACACAAAAAATGACTGGGGAGAACAAAACAACCAACTGAACAAATGAAAATCCTGGCACATGTAGAGCTACCTTGCAGGGCAATGCATCAGAGAAAGGCTGTCCAGCATGCTAATCAATGTAACAGCAATCAGCTTGATGCTCTTGGACTGTGACCAATGGGAGTAATTTACTTGGGGTAACAGAGGACAAATATACCCTACATTTTATCAAGCATCAGAAGTGTATTTAAGTTTGGATTCCTTCTGAAAGGGCTGGTCCTAGACTTATATTCTATGTCTGGCCACATATTCTGACCCTCTCTTTTGTTTTCTTTCTGATGGTTGTGATCAAACGAGGGCTATATTTTAAGGACTGCCAGATGAGTGAGAAAAAGGAACTAAGAGCACATCCCTAGAAATAAACGTTTTTTGACAATGTTTATTATTTTTGTTTTAAGCTTTTCTTATACATCTAACTTCTGTTTTCACTTTTTCTTCTCTATTTGAGATTCTTAACTAGAAATAACTGATGTAAGCCATCACTGAAATGTGATACAGAAAACAAGTATTGAATTAGATCTCAAGACTGTAGCGTTCATCTCTTCAACAAATCTAATACTTGAGCATGTAGACTTCTTCTCTGACCATAATATACATTTTATCCTAATATCCCAATATTATATTATATTATACTACATTACATTACATTACATTGTATTGCACAATATTAATATACATAAATATTTACATATATACATGAATTAATATAATACATAATATTATATTATATCTTATCATATCATATTATAATATATCATATTATACCTATATGCTAGAGCATCTCCCCTATGAGGATAGGCTGAGAGAGCTAGGGCTCTTCAACCTAGAGAGAAGGCTCCAAGGAGACCTGACAGTGGCCTTCCAGTACCTAAAGGGAGCCTACAGGAAAGCTGGAGAGGGACTTTTTATAATGGCATGTAGCAACAGGATGAGGGAAAATGGTTTTAAACTGGAAGAGAGTCGATTTAGACTAAATATTAGGAAGAAATTCTTTACTGTGAGGGTGGTGAGACACTGGCACATGTTGCCCCCTGAGGTTGTGAATGCTCCCTCCCTGGAAGCATTCATGGCAGGCTGGCATTCCTTTGAGAAACCTGGTTGAAATGGAGGTGTCCCTGCCTTCATCAAGGTGGTTGGAACGAGATAATCTTAAGGGCACCTTCCAGCCCAAACCATTCTATGATTCTATGATTCTGTGACAGTGGGAAAAAAAATGGTATGTGCAAATCATACTGAAAGCCACATATGTTCAAAAAATATACATTCTTTGACAAGTCTGAAAGATTGGAAAGCACAGCTATTGAAATATATTTTGGGAGCTCAATAAACTGTTCCTAGGGTGTTCACTGTCAGCTTTGAGCTCAATCCAGGGGTACTAGTCTGACTAATATGTAGCATTCTGTTGTAGGCACGGACACGCTGTGTTGTACATGAAATGGCGTACTCCTGTCATGTGCATTTGTAGGTCAGGGAGATGGAACTTTCCAAGTTCTTCTTCTCAAACACTTGCCTTAGGAAAAAAAAAAAAAAAAAGAAAAAAAAAAAGCAATGCAGGAATGTAGGTTTGTCTGCAGCTTCCCACAAGCAGAACTCAAGTATGGGGAGGATAAGCTGGGTTGGAAATGCTGCTACAGTGCAGAAAAAACATGAAGTCATTTCAATGGGAGCTCAGATTCTGGCCTTTCTGAAATATCTGGACTGCCCTTGAGAAATTATAGTTGATCCTTTCATTTTATATCTTCCTTTATTTATTTATTTTTCTTTCATAGAGGATCAAAACAACCAAGTAAGACTTCGCCTGGTCTGACCTCCTTCTCTGAAATGAAGAGAGGGTAATCAGGGCATGTGAAAAAGCTGCTGGTACTGAGTTTGATGTTTATTAATTCTGAAGAATTTGTGTGGAAGAGTAACATTTAAGGAACACATTCGGTTTAAATAAGATTCTTAATGGTTTGCTAAGTTCAGGTTTGAATCAGTAGGTTACAGATCACATTTGCTCGTTCTAATCAAATGCTAATAACAGGAAGGGCAAAAAATCAAAATTAATTTCTAGTTGAAAATGACTGTTACTAAAAGCCATTTAAAGTACCTTGAGGTCTTTGAATATTAATTCCTTTGAGCAGCTTTTTTATTTTGAACTATTTTTAGAATGTTAAATAAGAGAGAGGGTTACTATTTTTTCTTTCTTTATGGATTTATGGCTACAGGGGCACTAGAGTGACATTTCATGCTGTGAGGTGACAAAGCACTCAGTGATAGTTAATCTGCCTTTTTAATTCTGAAGTGATTTATAATGCGAAAAACCTTAAATTTTGAAGTTATATTCCTGTTTTGGTTTAGGTAATTTTTAAAATGTTTGAAGAAAAAAAACCTAAGAAATAAGCAAAAAAAAAGACTTTCATGCTTTGTGTTATTTTCAGAATTTAGTAATTATCCTAGTGTTTTTGTAGTAATAACAGGAAGTTAGAATAGAAGTCTGTAAATGGAAAGTATGGGCTGGAGTCTCTTGTATTGTATGAAGAATCATCATGGAATCATAAAATCACAGAATCATTTGAGTTGGAAGGGACCCTTAAAGGTCATCTAGTCCAGGCCCCTGCAGTGAGTATGGACAGCTAAAGCCAGATCAGGTTGCTTAGTGCCTAGTCCAGCTTGACCTTGAATGTCTCCTAAGATGGGGCATCCACGACCTGTCTGGGCAACCTGTTCCAGTGTTTCACTACCCTTATTATAAAAAACATTTTTCTTATATCCAACATAATCTCCCCTCTTTTTGTTTGAAACCATTTCTCCTTGTCCTGTCACAACAGATCCTGCTAAAGAGTTTGTCCCTTTCTTTCTTAGTCTCCTTGGAGCTTTCTCTTCTCCAAACTGAACAGCCTCAGCTCTTTCAGTTTGACTTCACAGTGGAAGCGTTCCATCTTTTGGATCATTTTTGTGGCCATTCTCTGGACACAGTCCAACAGGTCCATGTACTTCCTGTACTGAGGACTCCACATCTGGATACAGTACTCTTGGTGAGGTCTCACCAGCACAGAATATAGGGGCACAATCACATCTCTTGATCTGCTTGCCATGCTTCTTTTAATGCAGCCCAGGATATGGTCTTTTCATCTCCCAGCTTGTATAGATAGTGGGGGTTGCCATGACCAAGGTGCAAGAACTTGCACTTAGATGTTTTGAACTTTTTGAGGTTCACCTGGGCCCATTGCTCAAGTCTATGACTTTACTAGTCTCCATAAACCCATTATTATTTTGTTCCACTATTTCTGCCATGTCAGGTAGAAAGCTTAATCTTCCAAAATTTGCTTTCAGAGAAACAGCTCCTGTTTGTATCCAGAAAAGCCTTTCTCTCTTTTCTGTAGGATTTGTAGAGTTCTGTTCAATGTTCTATAGATAACAATCTGCACTGAATTTATTAGTGATGCATTTGTAAATGCATATGCTAAACAGATGCAGTTCTCAGATTCTTATCCATATCTTTCCAATTTGGAGAGAAAGGTATTGTGGGGGACCATGTCAAACGCCTTGCTGAACTCCTGAGAGATGATATCAATGGCTCTTCCCTTATACACTGATTATGCCATCATAGAAAGCCATGAGGTTGATCAAGCAGGACTTGCCCTTGGTGAAGTCATGCTGGTTTCCCCCCTATCACCTTCCTCTCTTTCATGTGTCATAGCAGAGATTCCAGGAGGATCCGTTCCATGATATTCCCTGGCACAGAGGTGCAGAAAGGAACACGTGACTATTTATGACCACTACAGTCTATCTGAAATGGAAGCAGATCAGGCATCATCCTAGTGTCATAGCTATAATAATAAAATGAGATTTTGGAGAGAGGGAATGGTTTGTTCCTGCCTGGTGTATTGTGATGAGATAGAGTCTGATAAAAATCATTCTTTAGTTGCAAATTAAATTGTATTATTTGCCCTTCCTGTCATTGATAGTTGACTGTGATGAGTAACAGCGGTCAATAAATTTCAATCTGTCCTCTAATGAGGGACTCATACCTGGATGGAGTCTGGTGATTACTGCATAGTTACAGTTACACACATTCATTTGTAGTAACACCGAGGTCACTTGGTAAACCTGGTCAGCTATTTAACTCAAATATCAGGTATCATCCATTAAATGATTAAGAGAAATTTATTGAAGGGAAAAGCTGCTTTGAGTTAATTCCAGTGTGACTCATTCAGAATTGAATGGTAGAGTCCCAGAAAAGGGAGGCTTATTATCATCCTTTGCACAGACTTGAAACATGACAGCACAAATTCATGTTGATTAACTGTAGACAGCTTGCATTGAGAAAAACTTTAAAACTTTATTCATGTATCCCATAGCAGCTGTCAGGTCTGAGTAGGGGAGTTCTCCAACAAAGTTCAGAGTAGGCCTGCTATTCTGTTTTCATTGTTACTTTTTCCATCTCCATCTGGCAGAGGAATCACCTGTCTCAAAATGCTAGGTAATAGCTTACAAACATTTGAAGGAGAAAATGAAAATGGGAAAAAGAATTATTCAACAAAGATTTAA
The DNA here is from genome assembly GCF_002078875.1 of Numida meleagris. NCBI lineage: Eukaryota > Metazoa > Chordata > Aves > Galliformes > Numididae > Numida > Numida meleagris. Next base: position 48,556,559 of record NC_034438.1, on the reverse strand, counting down.
ATAAAAAATAGGAAGGAAGATATATCACAAAATAGCAATACAACGAGAATCTAGGGTTTTATGTTATTTCTCTCCAAAAAAGAATAGTAACTTTGGCAATAACTTTGCACAATTGAATTATGAAAGTGGGACAGAAAAACTTTGCCCTTGCAGAAGCTTGTCCTCCATGCAAATTGAAACTGCCCGAACAAATTCAATTTACATGCTTAATTTGACAGTTTTACTCATAAAGGTCTGTTTATTTAAATGTATTTGCAATAGTAAATTGAAAATGCAGACATAAAATTACATGCATAGGTGAGACTGACTTTTAATTAAAATTTGACCTTTAAAGTTATATAGATTGTAACACTGGTAGAATGGGAAAATATTCTGTGCTGATAGAGAAATGCAACAGATATACCAATAGACATTCCTCTTGCCTAACATCTATGGTTTTGTATGCTTTGTTGCTCAAAATGACCCGAGACAGGAAGAAAGCTCTCAATTGTTAACTATTGTACTTGACTAAAGAGATATAGTTCGCCTGCAACTTTTAACTTAAAATTTCTGCTGACTTCAATAACTGATATGCCAAAAGAACTGGCATAAAATCAGCATAACTATATGTGCTTGGATTGCTAATCTGCACCCATACATACACAAAAACATTCTAATGAGAGGCTAAACAGTCCCTATTCCTTCCCAATATTTTCATTACAAAAATGAACAGAGCTCAACTATTGAGCTTGTTCTCTTTTCTAGGCAGGTAGTAAAGCAGCTTTCTAAATCATTGCCCTTCTCATCACTAATGTTTTCTGTTGACCTCAAATTTCCTCTCAGATTTGTTGTGATACTATTGTGTTCCCATATTTACCTGAAAGTAAATTGTTTATTGACAAGTTAAATATGTCTAGATTTGGAAATAATTTTATCTGTGGACCAGCAGCTCTGCTGATGAAAGGACAGAGCCTAGCTCCTCAGAGCTATACCAGGTGAGAGAATGGGACAGAAGAATAAAAATTAAAAAAAAAAAAGGAGGTGTAGGGAGAGAGAGGAGAGGAGGAGGCAGAGTGAGGCATCATTCTATGGCTGATAAAACAAAAGAAGAATTTTTTTTAATAAAGATCCCAACAACACCACAAAATATATTTGCCAATAATGTCTCAGTGGATCTTGAATTGCTATTGTCTCTGTTCTGCCAAACTAACTTATTTGCTCAGGAAGCAGAATCATAGAATCATAGAATGGTTTGGGTTGGAAGGGACCCTTAAGATTATCTAGTTTCAGCCTCTGTGCTATAGGGAGGGACACCTCCCTCTAGACCAGGCTGCTCAAAGCCCCATCCAGCCTGGCTTTGAATGCTTCCAGGGAGGGGGCATCCACAACCTCAGTGGGCAATCTGTGAGGGCACTACCCTCACAACAAAGAATTTCTTCCTAATATCTAGTCTAAATCTACTCTCTTCCAGTTTAAAACCATTTTCCCTCACTCTGTTGCTACATGCCATTATAAAAAGTCCCTCCCCAGCTTTCCTGTAGGCTCCCTTTAGGTACTGGAAGGCCGCTATCAGGTCTCCTTGGAGCCTTCTCTCCTCCAGGCTGAAGAGCCCCAGCTCTCTTAGCCTGTCCTCCTAGAGGAGGTACTCAGGCCCTCTGATCATCTTTGTGGCTCTCCTCTGCATTCACTCCAACAACTCCATGTCCTCCTTGTGTTGGGGGGTCCAGAACTGTATGCAGTACTCCAGGTGGGGTCTCATGAGTACAGAGTAGAGGGGCAGAATCACCTCACTCAACCTGCCGGTCATGCTTCTCTTGATGCAACCCAGGACACCGCTGGCCATCCTGGCTGCAAGTGCACATTGCCAGCTCATGTTGAATCTTTCATCAACAGACACTCCCAAATCCTTCTCCTCAGGGCTGCTTTCAAGCCATTCTCCGCCCACATTGTATCTGTCCTTGAGATTGTCCTGACCCAGAGGCAGGACCTTCCACTTGGCCTTTTTGAACTTCATGTGGTTGGCCCACCTCTGCAGCCTGTTAAGGTCCCTCTAGATAGTATCCCTTCCCTGTAGCATGTCGACTGCACCTCTCACCTTGGTGTCGTCTCCAAACTTGCTGAGCATGCACTTGATCCCACTATCCATGTCTCCTACAAAGATGTTAAATAGCACTGGTCCCAATATTGACCCTTGAGGAACATGACTCGTCACCAGTCTCCACTTGGACATTGAGACATTTACTGCAACTCTCTGAGTGTGACCATCCAGCCAATTCCTCATCCAGAGAGTGATCCACCCATCAAATCCATTTTGCTCCAATTTAATGACCAGGATGTCATGCAGGACAGTGCCAAATACTTTGCACAAGTCCAGGTAGATGATGTCCATTGCTCTTCCTTTATCCATTGACACTGTAACTCCATCATAAAAGGTCACTAAGTTTGTCACGCATGACTTTCCCTTGATGAAACCATACTGGTTGCCACCAATCACCTTGTCTTTATTTTCCATGTACTGTAGCAGGGCCTTCAGGAGGGCCTGCTCCATGATCTTGCCAAGGACAGAGGTGAGACTGACTGACCTGTAGTTTCTTGTAATTTCTTTTTCTCCCCTCTTGAAAATAGGGGTTATGTTTCTCCTTTTCCAACCACTGGGAACTTTACCAGATTGCCATGACCCTTCAAATATTATGGATAGAGGTTTGGCAACTTCATCCACCAGTGCCCTTGGAACCTGTGGATGAATCTTGCTGGGTCACCATACATTCCCTCAGACTGAAAGATCAAACATTCAGGCTAAGGAAAGGTTACTCTCTGGCAGGGAATAGATCTGGCTGGACAGTGTTTGAGTGAGAAGGTACAAACTTGGCCAAGGATTTTTAGAGAGTGATACAATTCAGGGGGTATTTTTTCTAGGCAAAGTCGGGTTTTTTATTTGTTTGTTCATTTCCTTCCTAAGTTATTCAGTTGCCTTTGATACAAAAGGCTCAGCTGCAACACATAATTGAGGAACATTTGAGGAAACATTAGAAGTAGAAAAGTGCACATGCTATTTGATACAACATTTGAAGTCTTTAAAGTCTCCAGCACCTTTCAACCTACCATCATGTTTTCTCTCTGATAATAACTTGTTCCAAGTTGAATTACCATGGTTGGCTGCACCCTATCACACCTTTGGATTAGGAAAGTGGAGCCCAGAAGTATTTGTGAAGTATTTCTTGATTATTCACGAGTTAGTTCTTGATTGAAGTAGGCTGCAGCAAAACACCAAGTTCACCCTTGCATGTAGCAAAAGCTCTGAACCATGCTTCAGGAAATTGACTTTCAGAGATTATTATGACCTTCAAACTGCTACTACATCACTGAAGAGAGATTTTTGTGGAATTTGATGATAAGCCTGTGGATTACTAGGTGATACTATGTAAGCACATTTGATAAGCACTTGTGAAAGAGACATATCTGAAGAAATGATTTCAAACACTTGTACTTCAGAGCAAAAACAACAAATTCTTCACTATGAATGAGTTTTGAGTGTCAGCATATATCCCTATTATCCATAAAACAATTAAAAATAGTAATGTTTCATATTTATGAGCAATTATTTGCAGGAAAGATTTGCGACAATGCTCTTTTTGTATTACAATTTGCATATTATCATTATTACTGTTGTTACTAATAGAAGTATTAATGCAATACTTCTTAAGGACAACAGTTAGAAAAAAATAATTATTTGTACTGGTAACAGTACAAAAATGGAGAGGAAATAAAGTGTAATGGTAGGTAGGATGGGACTTGACCATTCTCAACATCTACTGCAGTGCCAAAAGATAAACAAGTGTTCTTTCTTTACAAAGTATAGGACTGTTTAAATATAAATGTACTTAGTATCTGAATTAAACGTGTATCTTGAAGGACAACACAGAACAAAGTGTAGCTGTTACATTAGAGGTTAGTAAGGCACATAAATCTTTATTAAAATTGTATGTACATATAAACTGAATTATAGGGGACCCCCACCTCTTAAGATCAAAATTTTAGATGAAATATTTAAAACAAACAAACAAACAATGAGAACATCAACAAAAAATACCAACAGGAAAACTGAATTTACTTGGTGTTTATTTGTACTGTGCAGCACACATGAAATCCATACATCATCTATCACTATTAAAGAATGATGTGAGAAAATGATTAAAATATCTTCTTTCTATGGAAATCCTGAAATTACATAGAGGATATGATATACTACAAATTAATCTTTCAATGACTGTAGTCCAGAATTTACAAAAGAGTAAAGCTGTACTTGGTTGTTTTGATATTGGTTTGTTTTTTTTTCCCCCAAATATTTATAATTGGTTCAAATGTAGCCAATTTCCCTTCAGAGTTTATAAAAAAAGTATTTTAAAGGACAGTTCAGATTTTCAGATTACAGCTGTGATTTAAATGCCAGGAACTCTTCCTTTTTATTTTCTCCAGAAAATCCCCTTCCCCACTTTGCATCATGTAATCCAAAGCTATTTCCATATGTTTCCATACACAAGTAATGCAAATTCTAAAAAAAAAAAGAAAAAAAAAAAACCCACAACTACTATATGATTATCATTATCAGTTTACACTTAAGCATGTAATACTTGTTCATCTAATGTAGTCTGTTAATATACTAATAGGAGATGGTATGCTAAATGTTATTTTCTCTTTGAACAGCTATTATTTCCTTAAGTTGCTTTGTTGAACAATTTACTGATATCTAACCATCTGTTTGACTAAAAATTGTTAACACTTCTCCATTGCTAGTTATATTTCCAAATATTTTCTGTCTGGAATCTAAATATTTTTTCATCAACTATATAGAACAGGATATTACTATTTCCTAAAGTTGTGAATTTTAAAATGAAATAGGTTCTCATTTGTCTGTTATTCCCTTTTTAGGTGAGAAAAATAAATGCATACCATCTAAAGCTAGGACAGTAATTAAAGTTAAATGCTTCATCTTTTAATTAGAAATATTTTTTCATGCAGATTTAAATATTTAATTGGAAGTAAAAAAGAAAAATCACAGTATCCTTTCAAACATTATTTACAGTGATGATTAATCATTAAATAGCTATACATCACTTTTTCAATCCTTACAGAGATCTTTTCTTTTTTTTTTTTTTTTTTAGAACTTTTCAGGACAGAACTAGGACAGCTGACCTAAACTGGCCAAAGAGATACTCCATATTATCTGACATCATGTTGAAAGAATACTGACAACAGGTGGGAGTTGGTTGGGTGATCTGCTGCAGCTTAGGGTCTAGCTGGACATTGATTGGTGGGTGGTGAGCAATTGCTTACATATCATAGAATCATAGAATTAGCTAGGTTGGAAAAGACCTATAAGATCATCCAGTCCAGCCATCCACCTACCACCAATAACCCCACTAGACCATGTCTCTCAATGCTATATCTAAATGTTTCTTGAACACCTCCAGGGATGGTGACTCAACCACCTCCCTGGGCAGCCCATTCCAGTGCCTGACCACTCTTTCAGAAAAGTAGTATTTCCTAATGTCCAGCCTAAATCCCCCCTGGCGCAACTTGAGGCCATTCCCCCTCATCCTGTCACTAGTTACACAAGAGAAGAGGCCGACCCCCAGCTCACTACAACCTCTGTTGTAGTAGGCGTGTTGCGGACCTCGGTTTGTAACGCGGAAAGGCCCTTCCCCATAAGCTTGTTATTGGTTCGCCTGAGAGGCCGAGCCTGTGTCATGGACACAGGGGATTGAGCTTCTTAGGAGCACAACAATTCCGTGTATGGCCTGTCGGAAGTGACAGGTCAGAAGCGGGAGATTCAATATGATTGGCCAGGAGCTCCACGTGAGCTTCTGGAACAGTCTAGCAAGAAGATAAGAAACACTATATATTTCTTTAGCTTTTACCAATAAACACCATTTTGCCATTTTGCTGCACATCATATTGATGCTGTGTGTGGTATTTGGCCAGGACCGGGTTTAGGTTCCTTTTGTGCAAGAACAATACAAAAAGGGGCCGCTGGAGCTCGGTAACAAATGGTGCCGAAACCCGGGACCCATGTTGTGTTGGTTTGCACGGGTGCTAGGCTGGCACCATAGCCTGCAGCGGGGAAGCGCTTGCAGAAGGCCCGGGGTCTTGAGCCTTACCGGCACAAGAGAGAGGGTGAGTCTCGTGAGACATATCGGCGGGGAAGACGCCACAACTCCAGCCATGGAACAAGTTATTAAGGTATTGCTTTCGTTTTGCAAAGTTTATTGCGGGAAGAATTCTCCTTCTGAGAAGGAAATTGCTGCGGTGCTTTCTCGTTTAGAACGAGAGGGCACGATAAAGACCCCACGTGATATACTTAATTATCAAAAGTGGGATGCCTTTACCATGGCTCTTGCTCAAAGAGCCATGTCGGTTAGGAAGTCTGCTGAGTTAAAGACCTGGGGATTAATCCTCGGTGCTTTAAAAGCTGCCAGAGAGGAAAAGCAGTTTTCCGATACCGTGCGTGTGCTCCTCGGTCTTGGGCAGGATCCAGGAAATTCCTTTGGGGATTCCTTGGATCCGGGAGGCCCTAGCAGGCTGGGAGAAAGTGTTTTTTGCAGGAATCCAGAGGACGGTTTGTCGGTACAAGAGGCGCCGCCGCTGCCGTTCATCGATTCCTGTGATGCGGCTCGGGTCGAGCAGTCGCCGGCCCCGGCCCCGGCGCCGCCGCCGTCGCTGCCGCCGCAGCCAGCCTCGGCCCCGGTGTTGCCACCGGTGACGGCTTCGGCTCAGCCGCTGGCTCCAGTCCCGGCGCAGCTGCTGGCCACGGACCTGCTGCAGGCGCCGGTTCCAGCTTTGTCACAGGTTCGGGCTCCGTTCCTGGCCCCAAGGAGAGCAGATCCCCCCCACAGCGCCGCGGCCAAGATGGCGCCAGCCACGCCGCTCGCTTCGGCTTCGGGCGCCACCCACCAGATGCCAATCACCGCTGAGGAATGCGAAGGGAGCGTGTTGCAACACCCACCGTCGTCTTCTCCAATCATCGCGCGAGAGACTCTCGAGACTCCTCCTCTGTATCCGCCTCCCTATCCGCGTCAATCATTGTATCCTTCATTGGATGATGTTTCAGGGGCGGAGATCAGAGAAGGTTGTGTCCACCCCCCAAGGGGCGGTCCGTCCGCGCCCCTTGGTCCGCCCGAAGGAGGGGTTACATTGGAAAAGCCAATGATGCAAGGGGGCGGGATCGATGGGCGTGCACGGATCGAGGGGGGAGGAGAGAGTGGGCGTATTCAAGGCGGGTCCAGTGGGCGTGTTCGGATTGCTGATTGGGCCAAGATAGCAGAAACATTAGATGAGAAGGGCCTATCAGAGGTGGTTCATGCGTTTCCGGTTGCAATGCAAGATGACGGGGAAGCGAGATGGGTTCCGCTGGATGCGAAAGGAGTGGCGCGGTACGTGGATGCTGTGGAGAAGAAGGGGCTAAGATCGCCTCTTACTTTAAATGCCCTGGAATCTCTAACAGCACCGGGACCGTTGCTCCCACATGATATTGAAAATCTTATGCGCATGATTCTTGAGCCAGTGCAATACACCCTCTGGAAGGAGGAGTGGAGCACTCAGCTCAAGATGGTGCTGGCAGCAGCGGAAAATGATCTGCTTCACCCTGCATTTGGTAGTAATTTACACAGGCTCATGGGTACCACTCCAGGAATGTGCGGAACTCCCCACGGTCAGCTTGCATTGCTGCAACCGGGTGAAGTGCTAGTAACTTCTGAAGCAGCTCTTGCTGCGTTCAGGAAGTTTGCTCACACTGCAGCCCCTGCGAGCCCATGGACAGAGATAGAGCAGGGCCCAAATGAATCGTTTCAGGACTTTGCTAACAGACTGATGAGAGCCGTGGAAGGCTCGGACCTGCCTAGGGCGGTGCATAATCCAGTGATTGTGGACTGCCTTAAGCAGAAGTCTGCACCTCTGACGAATGAAGGGCTTGCAGCTTCGACTGAGCAGGACCTACAAGCGCTTGAGACACGAGTGATTGCTACCCTTACTACCACAGGGTTTAGGGTTTCAGAGCAGAAGATTCAGAGAGGCCCAGGAGTAGAATACTTAGGATACAAGTATGGGCCTGATTTGGTCCGACCTGCAGGCCTTAACATACAGTTGAAGGTCAGCACTTTATGGGATGTTCAGAATTTAGTAGGGGCTATCCAATGGGTTCGGGGTGCCTTGGGTATCCCTCCACGACTAATGAAGCCCTTCTATGATCAGTTGAAGGGATCGAACCCTAAGGAGCCTAGAGAATTTACTCCAGAAATGGCTGCAGCTTGGGAAGAAATTATGTGCACCTGTCTAGACAGTTCGCTCTCACGATTTGACTCGGCTCGGAATTTAGAGCTGGCTGTCTGTCGTTGTGAAGCAGGAGCTGCTGCAGTTTTGGGTCATTCCCTTAGTGCAAAGCCACAACCATTGTGGTGGCTGTTTTCCACTCAGCTCACTCGTGCCTATACTTCTTGGTTAGAGATTCTTGCGATGCTTCTTAGGAAGTCTCGCTTGCTTTCCCTGAGGGCTCTGGCGAAAGAGCCAGAAGTAATATACTTGCAGAAGGCCTTTCGTGATGCCTCGCCACTCCCTGAGACCCTTCTTGCAGGATTGCAAGGTTGGGGAGGGGAAATAGTATATTCAGACTCGCTCTCCATTTTTGAATTGGCTAGACCTCTCAAGGTTTCTCTTCGGTCTCGTGTTCTAACTTCTCCGATAGAGGGGCCTACGCTGTTTACAGATGCATCTTCAGCCACCTGCCAAGGGGCAGTGGTTTGGCAGGATATAAGCAATGCTTGGAAATCTGCAGTTTTTATGGATCAGACAGTTAGTGTGCAGATGCTTGAGGTGAGGGCGGTCGCATTAGCGATGCGTCTCTTTCATGATACCTCTTGTAACATTGTTACCGATTCAGCTTTTGCAGCTAGGCTGCTGGTCCGTATGGGACAGGAAGGGCAGCCGAGTTCGGAAGCAGCAGGTTTCTTAGAGGAAGCCTTGGCTTGTCGTGAGGCTGCTGTAGCAGTTCTGCATGTTCGAAGTCATTCGGATGTGCCAGGCTTTTTTACCACCGGGAATGCTATGGCAGACAAAGTAGCTAGCACGCTTGTTTTTACAGTGCTCTTCATCCACTCTTCATGTAGGAGCTCGTGATCTGGCTAGAGCATGCTCTATCCCTTTGTCAGTAGCTAGGGATGTGGTTCACACATGCCCTCATTGTAATTCAGCACCTACAATAAGTGCGGGGGTTAATCCTCGTGGTCTCAAACCTTTACAGGTTTGGCAGACAGATTTCACTTGGGAACAGCGTTTTTCTCCTCGGGCTTGGCTTGCAGTTACGATAGATACTTCCTCCTCTGTTATTGTGGCCACACAGCATGCGAAGTCCAATTCAAAAGCAGCGCAATGTCATTGGGCAGCTGCTATTGCAGTTATGGACCTGCCTAGCCAAATTAAAACGGACAAGGGTTCTTGCTTCACATCGCAATCAACACAAGATTGGCTAGCCTTGTGGGGAATTGCTCATACAACAGGTATCCCTGGTAACTCTCAAGGACAAGCCATAGTGGAACGTGCTAATAGCCTCCTTAAGGAAAAGATACGTGTCCTTGGGGAGGGGGAAGGATATATGGGGAATATCCCTGTCAGCAGACAGGCCGAGATACTAGCAAAGGCTCTTTATGCGCTCAATCACTTCAAGCGTGGTGACAACAGGAGAACGCCTGTGCAAAAGCATTGGCAGCCTAAGGTCTTAAGTGAAGGACCTTCGTTTAAAGTGAAACGGGATGATGGCGCATGGGAGCCAGGCTGGATGATCTTGGTTTGGGGCAGAGGATATGCAGCAGTTAAACACAGAGACTCTGGGAAAATTATTTGGGTGCCATCACGAAAGGTAAAGCCGGATGTCAGTGAGACATCTGACAGCAAATATGTGGAAAACGAAGGGATTAATCAGGATTT
>NC_034438.1:48496779-48546505 GCF_002078875.1 Numida meleagris | reverse complement strand
ACCGTAGGGGGTTGGAGAGGTGCCAGGCCTTCCTCAGTACCTTCTTCAGGACCTCTCTACGGCATGTCATGACTTGTCCTTTTAATTTGTGCAGGATATTCTTGCAATGTGTGTGACAAAGTACAACATATATTTTCATGCTGACTATACATAAATTGTTACTAGCTAGATTTTGATAAAGGACCCAGATGGCAGCAGAGGCCAGGAAATCAAGAAAATTCTAATCTTGTTCTAATACAGAATCAACATTCGATTCCCACAGTGGGTTTTGGGACCAGTGCTCTTCAATATCTTCATCAATGACATAGATGATGTCATCGAGTACACTCTCAGCAAGTTTGCAGATGACACCAAGCTGAGCAGTGCAGTTGATACATTGGAGGAAAGGGAAGCCATCCAGAGGGACCTGGACAGGCTGGAGTAGTGGCCCCACGAGAACCTAAGGAGGTTCAACAAGGCCAAATGCAAGGTGCTGCACTTGGGCTGGGGCAATCCCAGGTATTTATATAAACTGGGGGAAGAACACCTTGAGAGCAGCCCTGCAGAGAAGGACTTGGGGGTCCTGGTGGATGAGAAGCTGGACATGAGCCAGCAGTGTGTGCTTGCAGCCCGGAAGGCCAACTATGTTCTGGGCTGCATTAAAAGTGGAGTTGCCAGCAGGAAGAGGGAGGTGACTGTTCCCCTCTACTCAGCTCTTGTGAGGCCCCATCTGGAGTACTGTGTCCAGGCCTGGGGCCCTCAGCACAAGAAAGATGTGGGGCTCTTGGAGCAGGTCCAGAGGAGGGCCACTAAGATGATCAGAGGGCTGGAGCACCTCTCCTATGAAGAAAGGTTGAGGGAACTGGGCTTGTTTAGCTTGGAGAAGAGAAGGCTCCAGGGAGACCTCGCTGTGGCCTTCCAGTACTTGAAGGGAGCATATAAGCAGGAGGGGGTACAACTGTTCACATGGGTGGATAGCGATAGGACAAGGCGGGGTGTGTTTAAACTAAGACAGGGCAGGTTTAGGTTAGATTTTAGGAGGAAGTTTTTCACTGAGAGGGTGGTGACGCACTGGAACAGCTTGCCCAAGGAGGTTGTGGAAGCCGCATCCCTGGAGGCATTCAAGGCCAGGCTGGATGTGGCTCTGGGGAGTGTGCTCTAGAGGTTTGCAACCCTGCACACAGCAGGGGGTTGAAACTAGATGATCTTTGAGGTCCTTTTCAACCTAGGCCATTCTATGATTCTTTGATCTCTCCGTGGGGCCTTCTTACCGTCAGGCAGATTGACACTTCCTGCCAGCTTGGTGTCATCTGCGAACTCACTGAAGGTGCACTCAATGCCCTCATCCAGGTCATCAGTAAAGATTTTAAACAGGACAGGCCCCAATACCGACCCCTGAGGAATACCACTCGTGACCAGTCACCAGCTGGATGTGCCTCCATTCCCCACCACTCTCTGGTCCCAGCCATCCAACCAGTTTAGCCAGCAAAGAGATTATCTGTCCAAGCTACAGGCTTCCAGGTTCTCCAGGAGAGTACTGTGGAAGACAGTGTTGAAGGCTTTGCTGAAGTCTAGGCAGACTGTATCAACAGCCTTTCCCTCATCCACGAGGTGGGTCACCTAATCATAGAAGGAGATCGGGTTGATCAAGCAAGACCTGCCTTTCATGAACTCATGCTGGCTAGGCCTGATCCCCCAGCTGTCCTGTTCCAGGTTGATTCAAAACTGCATAGGTTGAAATAATCCTTGTTTTTTAAACAAAGTATGACCCAGCTTTTAAGTTTCATCACTTATTGCAAGTTTTGTATCTGACTAAGATCACGAATCAGATCTAAAATGTGATAGACTAAATTGGACACAGGAAAACTAGGCCTGCATTTTCCCTGATACATGGAAAATATTCCCAGGAAAAGCTCAGAATCAACAATACTAATTATTCCCAGACTTAACATAGTCACTTTGTAAAAGATGCAGATCTGACATATAATTTTTCATTTGTTTATTAAAAATTAAAGCCTTCCAAACTGAGGTTAATCATAAATTAAATCTGATTAGTTTGCCTAGTACCAGTAAATAAAGACTGCCCTAAAAGTAGACCTGGGTTCAAATGAATTATGCAATTTTTTATTTTCTCTATTTGTGATCTACATAAAATACATAGACTTTGATAGCAATGGGCATATTGATAAGGTGTTGGAGGATGTATTTATATTTATTGGTTTATATGGCTATGAAAGTGAGATTTTTGAAAACATTTTAATCTTATATCTTGTTTCTGAAATCATTCTTTTCATATTCTCTTCACTATTTTGAAGAACTATACAGGAAGAAGTTCACACAATTGCAACAAAAACAATGTTTGTAGGACAAAGCCATAAATACCTGCAAATTTTGCATAAGGGAATACAAGCTGCAACATGGAGTCAAGTAGTCTATACAATACTTTAAAATGTTGAACTAAAAATATTCAAAATGTTTTGTATCTATCAACTTGTTTGAGCTATATTTGCTGTTGCAATCCATTAGAACATAATTTGTTCCCATTTTTAGTTTTGAGGATGTTAGAATTTAATTGTAGTGAGGCATATATCATTAGTCTTGAACATCTGCCAGACATTAAGTGCTCTCATGGCCAACATTCTCTCAAATCTTTGAAGCACAGTCTTTGGGTTTGCTCATGATTTGCTATCATTTAACTGCAACAGTCTGGAAACAGAAAAATATTTGTAAACATTAAAGTTTGTTTTATATTAACAAAGAATTCTAATTCAAATATGGGCAAAATGTGCATCAAGGCAAATAGGTCTTCCTGTTCCTTGTTATCTTTTCCTTTCATGAATTACAAGCAAATTTATTTCTGTAGGTTGTGTATATCTTTTATATTACTCAGAGTGATTTCTACTGGGGGAGACACCATATGGAAAACCACTTGATGCATTTTTGTCCTTAAATGATACCAACATTACGCTTTTCCCTGTGTCACAGAAAGAATAATATAGCATAGGGAATCACAAAATTTTTATTTCAAATGGCTTCCTCTGCTACTTAGAAAAACAGCATAGATTACATCTCCTTCTGATACAGGATTTGTTCTCTTCACTTGGGACAGTCTTAAACAGTGCAAGTGTACATTTAAGTACATAAAGGAGTTCTCGTTGAGTGATTTTGGACTGTGTGGGAAACTATCTACATGACAACGGGCATGTTTACTTGGACGTGCTGGACTCTTGAGTTGTCCTTGATGCCTTGGAACAAGTAACTTGCAAGAAACAGCAGGAAGCAAAGCGCTGAGAAAAACAGAAACTTTGAAACAGCAAAACCATACAGAGACTTGCTCAAGCCAACCAATCAAATAACGCCATGTTGCAGCACGCTTTTCACAAATGCATAAAAGTCTGATTGTTCTATCAATAAACGAATCACTTGCCTAACCATATTGGTATTGTCTCGTGATCTCTGGAGTGCGTGCTGCGACAGGACTGTAATCAGGGGTATGCTCTCTACTACTTTCTGATAAGAAACTATAAAGAAAAAAATAAGTAAAATGACTGAGATAATAGGAAAAAATTAAGTTATTGCTCCTTGTGCTTTATTTTTTAATGGTCTGCAATATATTACCCCAAAAGTCAGGGAATGTATCTAATATTTGCAGAAAACTGTAAATGAATCTTTTCAAAAACAATTTCAATGCTTCATGATGTAATTAGATCATAACAATTGGATAACTATGTTTAAATAATACATAAACATATATGTTTTAAAAAGGTTTGAAAATGATGACTTTCTTTTCTTTAAGAGGATTTTGCCCTTAAGATTCCTTGAACAATCTCTCTTACTGTGGTTTATACTAATTGTAATTTCTGAGGAAATCAAGAAACTGCTCAGAGAATCACATTATAAATAAAAATCTTTGGGGAGTCCACGCTGTGGCCTTCCAGTACCTAAGGGTCTCTGGATGTTAGGTGGAGATTTTTTATTACTTATTGGGTGGTGAGGAACTGGCACAGACTGCCCAGAAAAGCTGTAGATGCTCCATCCCTGGAGATGCTGGGGGCCAGGCTGGATGGGGCCATTGGCAAATTGATGTTGTGGTTGACAGCTCTATCCATGGCAGGGATTAGATGCAGATGAACTCTACGACCCCATACAGCATAAGCCATTCTATAATTTTATGATTATGTTACTTCAGAAAGACTCCAGGTGGGTTGCTGTGATTTGTTCTTTATTGGTCCATGCTTGCTGCCATTCATATTATTATAATATTATTATTATCTTCCAGATATTGATTTCATTTTTTTCTCTTATCTTCCTCCACCTTATTATACTTTATTGCCTTTTCACAGCTCCTGAATTCTCAGCCAGCCACTGTGAGTTCTCAAAGGTAATCAGATATAGCTCCAGGCATTTAATCTGGTTCTGTTTCATCAGGTACAGGTAGGTGGAGAACACCTAAAATCATTCTAGATCTATTTTTCCTTCTATTGTTTTCTGTCACTGGTATGGAATGATAGAATCATAGAATGGTTTGGGTTGGAAGGGACCCTTAAGACCATCTAGTTCCAACCCCCGTGCTATAGACAAGGACACCTCCTTCTAGACCAGGCTGCTCAAAGCCCCATCCAGTCTGGCCTTGAATACTTCTATGGAGGGGGCATTCACTCTCTGGCCAACCTGTTCCAGTGCCTCACCACCCTCACAGTAAAGAATGTCTTCCTAGTATCTAGCCTAAATCTACCTTTTCCAGTTTAAAACCATTTCCCCTCATCCTGTTGCTACCTGCCCTTCTAGAAAGTCCCTCCCCAGCTTTTCTGTAGGCCTCCTTCAAGTACTGGAAGGCAGCTACAAGGTGTCCTCAGAGCCATCTCTCCTCCAGGCCGAAGACCCCCAGCTCTCTCAGCCTGTTCTCATAGGGGAGGTCCTCCAGCCCTCTGATCATCTTCCTGGCCCTCCTGTGGACCTGCTCCAACAACTCCATGTCCTTCTTGTGTTGGGGGCTCCAGAACTGGACTCAGTACTCTGTGTGGGGTCTCACAAGAGCAGAATAGAGGGGCAGAATCACCTCCTTAGACCTGCTGGTCACACTTTTCTTGATGCAACCCAGGATACAGGTGGCCCGGGCTGTAAGCACACATTGCCAGCTCTTGTTGAATCTTTCATTAACTGATACTCCCAAATCCTTCTCCTCAGGGCTGCTCTCAAGCTATTCTCTGCCCACCCTGTATCTGTGCTTGAGATTGCCCCGACCCAGATGACGGACCTTGCACTTGGCAATGTTGAACTTCATGAGTTGGCACGGGCCCACCTCTCAAGCCTGTACAGGTCTCTCTGGATAGCATCCCTTCCCTGTAGCGTGTCAACTGCACAACTCAGCTTGGTGTCATCTGCAAACTTGCTGGGGGTGCACTTGATCACACTGTCCATGTCACCTGCGAAGCTGTTAAATAACACTGGTCCCAACACTGATCCCTGAAGAATGCCACTTGTCACCGGTCTCCACGTGGGCGTTGGGCCATTGACTGCAACTCTCTGAGTGCGACCATCCATCCAATTCCTTATCCAGCAAGTGGTCCATCCATCAAGTCTGTTTTTTTCCAATTTGGTGACCAGGATGTCATGCAGGACAGTGTCAAACACTTTGCACAATTCCAGGTAGATGATGTCAGTTGCTCTTCCTTTATCCACTGACACTGTAACTCCATCATAAAAGGCTGCCAAGTTTGTCAGGCATGGCTTATCCTTGATGAAACCATATTGGTTACCACCAATCACCTTGTCTTTATTTTCCATGTGCCTTAGTAGGGCCTTCAGGAGGAACTGCTCCATGATGTTGCCAATTGTCTGATTAAACTTTTCAGTGAAATATGAATTTAAAAAGAGTATTACACATGTCAGACTTCTTGACATCATTTGTCATTAGTCTCTATTTCCTGCAAAAGCACAGGCCAGCACTTTTCTTGGGTTTCCTAAAAATATAGCTGTTAAATGTGTTTTTTTTTTGCCCTCTATGTTCCCTGCTACTTGTATCTCATTTTGAAGCTTGGCCTTTCTAATTTTCAGCCTACAGGATTCTGATGTTTTTATTTTTTTATTTTTTAGTCCCCAGTTTGTTCTTTATCATGTGCCTTTTGTTCTTGTAACTCTCCTATAGTATATATTCGTCTTCTCTCTCCCTTCTTACTTTTGAGCTAGTAACTATCAGGAAGAATAACACACAGAAGAAGTCTTCTCTCAGTAATTTTCTCCATCTTCCTTAATCATCAGAGAACACACAAAAATTTTGCTGACTGGACTTAAGACTATTCTACCCATCCTTCCTTAGCACTTAGTTCTCCTTCCCCATCTGATAACAGCTCCTTAAGATGTCTGTTAAATGGGGACAATTAAAAGGCATTAGACACTTGATGGCCATGTCTTATAGATCGAGCATATTCAGGTCCAGATTCTTTTTCATTTCTGTTACAATTTATCTTATTATGATACTGCTTCTCAGACAATGAGAGTATACGTAAATCTTCACCCCAGTGGATGACTACTACAGCTGAATTTGTGTCCTTGTTGTCTTCTTTTTCTTTACCTAAATTACCGTGCCTTTCTCTTTTCTAAATGCTTTCAATCTCTAAAAGATTTCACTCAGGTATCTGTAGAAACATTGCTATTTTCTTTCCTATTACATCATTTAACTATTTGATCGTGGTTTTGTTCAAATATTATTACATCTTGAAAGATGAGTATTAGTCCAAATTTAATATTTGAAGTTTAAAATCTTTGAGAACACATCACTGAGATTTATAGAAACTCCAAGCTGTTTGTTTGGAGTATATAAAAAAGAGTAACCAGTCACAGCGCAAGAAATAATATACAGAAATGTCATTACTGAATAGCGATTAATGGTGTTTTTCTTATACTCTGACTTTCAGCCAGTCAATATTCTGGTATTTAAATAACTTACAAATTAATTCACAGTTGTCAGCCAGACACTTGACATCATCATTGAGTCCTGACTAACTGATATAATTCATTTTAAGTTTAGAACAGGCCTCCTAACTCTATGGTAAACTTGACTGAACATTCGCATACCCAGAAAAATAAAGAAAATTCTATATCTCAGAAATTACTATTTTGCAAACTTTTCCTTTTATTTCCTTGTGTTTTCTTTTCTTTTTCGCCTCTGAAAGATTTTTAGGATCAAACTTGCTTATATTCTTATATTCTATTGATTTAAGATAAACAGAAGACTAGTCTTTATTTGTTACTAGGCCCTACATGAACCATTAGGAGTCTGACTTAGAATCTAATCTCTGTTGCCCTTCACAGTATAAAATTCCATAAATCTGATCTCATTTAACATGTCAGATTGTTAGACCTGAATATTTAACTCTTCTATTTTTCATTGCAATCCATAAAATATAGGTAAGTCAGCTACCAGGAACTGAAGATGGACAGGATATGCTTCCATAAACAGAAGACAGCAGTTCTCTAGCAAAGTTGCACAGCTGCAGCCAGGCTGCTTACATTCATTTATCAGTTTTTTGGTTTGAAAGAACTAAGATACTATCAACCTGGGGAAATATAACTGTTTCATCCACAGTCATATATTAAGCAGAACTGAAGCTTAGAACTGAACTGTCATTTAGAAATTCAGTGAACTATAATTTAGAAACATTCCAGGGAAAAGATTAGCATTTTAGTTGCTCCAGAAGTAATGCCTCCTATTTATTTGTACGGAACTACAACAGATGCGAACACCACAGCAGCACTATTTGATAGACCAAATTCTCAGCTACAGAATGTTATTTTTCAACATGGTCACTACCATTAGCTATACGTTTTTGCCAGCAGTGAACAAGAGCTTGCATCAGCACCTATGGAGATGACCCATCATTTCACAACTGCTATGATGACATAATTTCTAGAAAAATGTTGCCCATGCAGTCCATCTTTCATCATCCCAAACAGATGGAAATCAGAAGATGCCAAATCTGGACTATATAGAAGGTGTGGTAGGACAGTCCTGCCAAGACTGACAATGTGCTCCATGGTATTCATACTGATAGGAGGCTAGCATTATAGTGTTGTGAGATAAAGGTTTTATTCTGTGGTCTGACTCTGGACGTTTGAGCCTTCAGCTTAGTAAGCGTTACATTGTAGGGGTCAGAGCTGATGGTTTGTCCAGTTCCCAGGAAATCCTAAATAATTACCCTTTTCCTATCCCAAAAGATAGCGCACATCACTTCACCTGCTGAGGGCTGCGTCTTGAATACTTACTTTGATGGAGAATTCACGTGTTGCCATTCCATGGAGTGTCATTTTGATCTTGGCTCATAGTGGTAACACCACATCTTGTCACTGGTAGTAATACAATCCAGGAAACTGTCACCTTCAGCCTTGTATTTGTTCAATGGGTCCTGACAAACTTGCATACAGTGTTCTTTCTGTTCCTGAGCGGGTATTCATGTGACACACGTGGTGCAAACTTTGTGATATTCCAACGTTGCCACCACCATTTCCAAAGCATTGAATCTGATATTCATCTTTGTGCATAATTCCCTGGTTGCAATCCACTGGTTTTCATGAATGAGCTGATCAAGAAGCTCTTCATTTTGGGATGTGACAGCTGTGTGTGGCTGTCTGGAATGAGGCTTGCCTTTCACATGGCTGTCACCACTGCTGAAACACACCCCCCACCGCCTCACTGTGCTCACATACACTATTTGGTCTCCAGAAACATTCAGCAAAAATTGAGGAATGTCAATGGGTGCTATTTTTTCTGCATTCAGTGACACACCTTTTCTTCATATGCGCTTCCATGTCAGACTGCCCCTCTTCTGCCATCTGTCACATGGCAACAAAATAAGGAATGCTGGTGGGAAGGTTCAGTCTCTACTACCATATCACCAACATATGTCTCTGACGTCATGGGCTAACATAATAAAACAGCAGGCATAACTTTCGGGGCAGCCCTCATCAAGTCTCAGGATTAAAAACATGAAGCCCTCTTTAAGTGAAAGAGCAACATACTATTTCCCTTTCAAAATGTATGTTTTCATTTTACAAGCAGCCTTCAATATCTGAAAGTTTTCTTATGTGCTTTTTTAAATTGCATCACGTTTTATTAGTTTCTGTGAGCAATAAGATGCAAGAGAAATTTAACAAAGGATCTCACAGAAGAGAAAAATAAAATCTTTCTTTGCTGTACTGCAGTCTTATTAGTTAACACATTTATTTGAACTCAGAATGTACATTCTAAATTATTTTGGAGAACTGAAAACACAAGGAAGTGTCACTTGCTTTTAAAAATGTGTTGTGTTATACACTGAAGCCACTTTAAACTCTGCAGGAGGCATTCATGTCTTGCAATCATTACAATGATACTGAAAGTCTAATAAGGCTATTAGAGAGAGAAACTGCTGGGTCCATTGTAAAGTGAAAATATGATATTATTATAGTCTGTTGCCAATGAAAGAAAGAATGCACCAAAACAGAAAGGGGTTTTCAGTTCCTGTTGAACTCGAAAAGCAAAATAAATTGTTTTGTAACGGTGCTCTATTTCTTTAAGTGAATGGGCATGTTTCTTCATTCTGGAAAATTGAGTGAGTTTTTCAGCACCATCATCTGAATTGCAAATGTAGATTTGCTGCATTTCCTGTGATGTATCTGTTAAAAATATCTAAACATGTTATGACCTTCAGAAACATTTATAATTTTCATCATAAAATGGTAACTTCTGTGCAACTAACAGTACACTTCAGGATGACTGGAGAAATGACACGAAAAATGAATTTGTTATGATTATGTATCTGTTGCTAAAATTTGTTTCTGTTAGCTTTTTTCTTTTACACATCATCGGGTAAATTTATTTAATAGTTCAGAAAGGATAAGAAACTACGGTATGATACTTCTGTATCATGTGCAAATATACAGACAGTATGTGAAATTATAGTGGATCAAATCCTTTGCAGATGTATTCTAACATCTCGACTTAAGTAAGTACTAGCAGCTTCAGAGCAGAAATGAGTTTATTATAGTATATATTCATGAAGTGAATTAAACTTTTCTTTCCAGTGGCACATGATTAACTTATACCTTGAGTTTTGTAGTTTTGTGTGCCTGTTTTATTTTTTTCCCCATTTAAGTATACCTAATATAAATATAGTGTTCTTATACAGACAGGTAATTCTCTTCTGGGTCCATCCTAGCTCTGTGTTGAAGTTATGTATTTTGTTGTTGAGTGGTCCAATCAAAAATAGTGCATCCTGAACTATTTCAACCATACCAATATACTTTCTGACCTCATTCTATGCTTCACCTGTGTAACAGATAGCAATATTTCAGATATTTTTAGAAAGTTAGGAAAAAAAAGAAAATAGTGGAGAAGGAGGTGACTTAGGAGCTGTTTGCATATGTCATTGCTTTGGTTTAATTGTACTGTGGTACTGTGGTAGTACAGTATATATTTTCATCATTTGAAATCTTTGGCAG
The DNA here is from genome assembly GCF_002078875.1 of Numida meleagris. NCBI lineage: Eukaryota > Metazoa > Chordata > Aves > Galliformes > Numididae > Numida > Numida meleagris. The sequence goes on along the minus strand of NC_034438.1, from coordinate 48,536,047 downwards.
GTCTTCAGATCAGTAAATATTTCTAAATGTGATCTGAAAGTTTGAATGTAGAGTTGTGTATAGGTATGAATAGAAGTACCTGATCATGTCGGTCCCAAATTATTTGTTCCTTTTCAAGAAGACAATGCGATTTTTTTTTTTTTCTGAGTATACTTAGTTTTCAAAGGCATCTCTCCTGGGTGACTGGTTTAAATTTGTGAATTCTTTATGTTTAAGTGGATTGGTATACAAACATAAAGTATTTTGCAACAGAAGTTATGGTTCTGTTGTAGTTTAACCTGGCAAGCTGCTAAACACCACAGAGCCTTTCACCAAGTCACCCTCTGCCCCAAGTGAGATGAGAGCAGAAAATAGGAAAAAAAAAGTAGAAACCTTAGACTCAGATAGAAGTTATTAGCTAAGAGAGAAAAGGAAGAAGGAAATAACAGTAATTATAATTATATATATATATATATGTACAAAACAAGAGAGCTGGAACCAGGACAATATCCATCCTATAACATTTACATTATGCACAGATCTCACAGTTTCCTATACATCCCAACTAATTACCATCACTTGTCTTGCCTTTTGATGTATACACACACATATCATTTCCATATTCTATGGCCCAACCCTCTAAATTGTCCATGGAGTTCATTTAGGCCATGACTTTGGGCTCCATCTGTCATAACAGTCCCTCAGTGCAAGAGGGCTGGGGCATGGTGTTGAATTACGATATGCAGAAGCCAATTCTGGTTCCAGCAGAATTTATTCTTCATTAATCTGTGCGATTCTTACTATAATACTGTTGATAAGGCATATAACAACTGTAGTAACTATGTCAATCCAGTACTATGTAGCAGTTAACATCATACAATTCAAATTATTATCTGCTCTCACCCAGCATCAAATCCCCTTGAGGCACACACTGGACGTCTCCCCTTTCTTCCATATTACCCACCAAGTGCACCCAGATCCCTGAGCAAAAGCAATCCCATGGATGCCCTCCGCTTTACCCGAGGAAGAACCCAGACTGTCATGCTCAGTATGTTTTTCATGTGTGCTGCAGCGACTTTATCTTCTACTACAGTACATAAGAAGTTTGATTGAGCAGAATGAGCTCAACTGGTGGATTCTTGACTATTGACTAGATGTTTTTTGCTAAACGTGTGTCCCAGTGTTTGAATGTCCCAAGACCCATTGCTGTCAGTGTAGTCTTTGACAGTCCATTGCATCATTCAATTTTTTCCAGATGCTGGTGCATGATAGGGGATGTGATATAACCACTCAATGTCATGCTCTCTGGCCCAGTTATTTTTGAGGTTGTTTCAGAAATGAGCCCCAGTATCTCACTCAATTCTTTCAAGGGTGCCACGTCACCACAAGGCTACTTTTCAAGGCAGAGGGTAGTTTTGGGCAATGGTATGGGGTACAGGATACATTTCCAGCCATGGTAAGCACCACTGTAAGCACATGGTGTTTGTCATGGAGTGTTTGTGGGAGTGTGATATAATCAGCCTACCAGGCCTCCCCGTATTTATATTTCAGCCATCATCCTCCATATCAAAAAGGCTTTATCTGCTTGGCTTGCTTAATTCTAGTGGATGTTTCAGGTTCATGGATAACCTGTGCAATAGTGTCCATGGTCTGTTCCACCCATTGATCCTGAGCCCATCTATGTCTTGCATCTTTTCCTTGATGGCCTGAAGTGTCATGGGTCCACTGAATTCACTATTATGTTGCCAGTCGACATCCACCTGAATCACTTCAATCCCAGTGGCTTGATCCACCTGCTGTTTGTTTTGATATTCTTTAGTGGCATGAATTTTGGGTACGTGGGCATTTACATGACACATTTTTACAGCCATGTTCTCTACCCGAGTAGCAATATCTTTCATAATGCAGCAGCCCAGATAGATTTTCCTCTGTGCTGCCAGTTATTCTGCTTCTGTTTCAGTAACCATCCCAAAGGGCATTTTCCTCCATCCATGAATCAATACAGAGGTAGAGCACTGGCCACTTCTCTCAGTCATCAATACTGAATTCCAGCTGAATGGCCTTCAATTCTGCAAATTGGCTCATTCCACCTTTTCCTTCAATAGCATCTGTAACTTTGTATAGGACTCCAGACAACGGTCTTCCACTTTCATAGAATCATAGAATCACAGAATTAACAAGGTTGGAAAAGACCTACCAGATCATCCAGTCCAACCATCCACCAACCACCAATATAACCCCGCTAAGCCATGTCTCTCAACACAACATCTAAACGTTTCTTAAACACCTCCAGGGATGGTGACTCCACCACCTCCCTGGGCAGCCCATTCCAGCACCTGACCACTCTTTCAGAAAAGCAGTATTTCCTAACATAGTAGTATTTCCTTTCAACATAGTAGTATTTCCTTTCAGCTCTTTCGCACAATTCAACAGAGCCCATCAGTGGACAAGATATATTTCTTCTCATTCTCTGATAGTTTATTATATAGCGGGGCCTCTTAAACATGTGTCACCTCCTCCTCTGATTGTATTCCAAAATCTTTGCCTTCAAGATGGTCCATGATCACTTCCAGATTCCAGACACCTTGGGTGACTGGAGCTTCCTATTTGAGCCCATTGTGTAATTAGCGCAACATAATTCTTGCATGATGTGTGCGGAGGGCCTTCCCTTTGAACATCCAGCCCAGCACAGGTGGTCAGAGTGCCAAGAGGAGCTTTGCTTCAGTACCAGCTACTTCCGAAACAGCTTGGACCGCTTCGTATGCTGCCAATATCTCTTTTTCTGATGGAGTATAGTGGGCTCAGATCCTCCGTATCCCAGACTCCAAAACCCTATGGGCAGATCTCGAGTTTCCCTTGGTGCTTTCTGCCAGAGGCTCCAGGTGGGGACCATTCTTCCAGGCTGCGGTGTAGAGCGCATTTTTTACATCTTATTCTTCCCAGACTGTCCCAAGGGCTACTTCATGAATTATCTCCTGTTTTATTTGTTCAAAGAGTTGTTGTTGCTCAGGACCCCATTTGAAATCATTCTTCTTCCTGGTCACTGAGTAGGCGTTTACAATCAAAGTCTGGAATATGCATTCTCCAAAAACCCACAATACATAAAAAAGCTTGTGTTTCCCTTTTGCTACTTTGTGGAGACATAGCAGTTATTTTGTTGATCACATCCATAGGAATTTGACAACATTCATCTTGTCATTTTATTCTTAAGAACTGGATTTCCTGTGCAGATCCCTTAACCTTACTTTGCTTTATGGCAAAACTGATTTTTAGAAGGATTTGGATTATTTTCTTCCCTTTCTCAAAAACTTCCCATATTATGTAGCCCTATCTGATGAAATAATCAATGTATTGCAGGTGTTCAGGAGCTTCACCTTGTTCCAGGGCAGTCTGGATCAGCCCATGACAAATGGTAGAGATGTGTTTACACCCCTGGGGCAGTCAATTCCTGATGCACTGGACATCCTTCCAAGAGAAATCAAATTGCAGACTGCACTCTACTGCCAAAGAGATTGAGAAACATTTATTGGTAATATCAGTTGTGGCATACCACTTGGCTACCTTTGACTCCAGTTCATACTGAAGTTCTTGCATGTCTGGTTTGGCAGCAGTCAGCACTGGTGTGACTTCATTCAGGCCACAACAGTCCACTTTTAGCCTCCACTCTCAATTGGACTTTCGCACTATACATATGAAACTATTAAAGTGTGAGTGAGTCTTGCTTATTATGCCTTGGCCCTCCAGTTAATGAATCAGCTGATGGGAATCAGGGAGTCCTAGTTGGTGCAATATTGCCTCTGGTGCCCTATTATAGTAGTGATTGGCACCTGCTGTTCTTCTTCTCTTAGCAGTTCTGCAAGGGAATGGCCCTCTGAGAGACCAAGCAACGTAGACAGCTGCTTAACATCCTCTGTCTCCAAGGCAGTTACACCCAAAGCCCACCAATACTCTTTTGGGTCCTTGAAGAATCCTCTCCTGCGATAATCTATACCATGGATGCATGGAACCTCTGGGCTTCTGCCACTCATTCCAATTTACACTCACTTCAGCCTCCAGTACAGTTAGATCTTGGCATTCCCCTGACACTCCAGAAATGCACATGGTTCTGCCCCTTTATAACTTAATTGCAGTGCAGCACACTGTGCACCAGTGTTCTCTAGAGCCTTCTATTCCTATGGTTCTGATATGCCAGGCCATCAAATCCACACAGTCCAGTAAACCTGATTGTCTCTTTCCTCCTGACTTGAGACAGGGCCCCTCTACTCCTGGTTATTGTATTTGTTACTTGCTTCTTGTGAATGTGACCCGATAATCTTACTATCAAAGTCAGAAATAAGATCACACCATCTACTCTGTTTAGAGAACTGTCCACCGGAATCTGGAGTGGCCATTTTCCTGGAAGAATCCTCTTTTGTGATTTTTTTCCCTTGCAACTCTTTAGTGGCATGAATTTTGGGTACGTGGGCATTTACATGACACATTTTTACAGCCATGTTCTCTACCCGAGTAGCAATATCTTTCATAATGCAGCAGCCCAGATAGATTTTCCTCTGTGCTGCCAGTTATTCTGCTTCTGTTTCAGTAACCATCCCAAAGGGCATTTTCCTCCATCCATGAATCCTGTGCCATAGGGTTGAGGTGGCTTTTCCGTCCTACTTCCTCATATCCTTTACATGATCACACAGGTAAAACCACAGGATGGCATCTGGTGTGTATCCACTATATACCCTCTTCATAGCAGAGGAGCACTTACTTCTAATGGCTGAGATATTGGTTTGGAAAGGTGGGGAGTGGGGTCTATTGTTCTGAATTTCCGTAGTAGTCCTTCTCTTCTGAGAACCAGGTACAAACACTACATGATGTTATGATGTGGAATACCAGTAACCAAAAATCATAAAACCATGACACTGGACCCCTCTGGAAAGTTCATCCACAGCTGAAATGCAGGCCTGCAGGGAGAAGGAAAGACATTTTTCCTGTTGCTGGAGCTTGCAAACCAATTCATCCATTGTTTGTTCCTCTCTGTCTTTCCAGGCCATTTCTACCAGTGAGTTGGCATATGAAAATGGTGAACTCTGTACAAACTTCTGCCACACGGATCATGTGCACATAATGCTATCTGGATTTTGGGATAATTGATTGCCATTCCGGTCAACATTATACATCACTCTTCCAGCACAGCTGATTCCCTCAGATACTGGATACCTCACTTCATGGTAGTCCACTTGCCTGGCTGACATGCAATATTGTCTCCGTAGGGATATCTTTCCTTCACAGCTGACAGCAGTTGCATCCAGAAGGGGAGAAAATTTTCATTTTTTGCAGTCATTTGGATCCAAGTTGCCTGGTTTCCATGACCACTAAATCTAGGCTATTGGCCCTGTTACTTAGCATATGAGCAGCTAGGTTACTCAATGCTCACCTAGATGACAGTCGAAATCTTTCTGTCTGTCTCTCAGCTCACCTAGGGATAGGCATTGTGTGGCTACTGATTTATACTGTAGTTTATGATTATATGTGGTTTTACTGATTTATATGTGGTTACTCATTTATAATCTCTGCCTCTTCCTGTCATTCTTGTGATAGCCCTGGTATGCAGTAGCCTTCCTTATCCTCCTCTTCCTTCCTTACTAAATGACCTGGCTTTTCTTCCATAGTTTCTACTCATGGAAAGTGACAATGAATACTGATACAGGTTGTTTTTCTAGTTCAGCTGCAGGGCCTGTCGCAGGGTTTATGTCAGTGACTGGGCCTGTTGCAGGAGTTGGATCAGAGCCAGACGCATTTTCTTCCTTTTGAGAGTGCTGAAACATCAGCACTCTTCTGACCCTTCTGGTCAGATCTGCCATTATCTCAAACATTCGTGTCCCACAGTGGGCACCATAAGGACAGTGGGATGAGAGAGAGAAACAGAAAAAAATGGGGAAACTTCTAGGTTGAGATAAAAATTATTTACAAGACAGAAGAAGAGAAGTAATAATAATTATCTATCTATCTATCTATACAAAACAATGAGGCACAAGCAATTGCTTACTGCCTGCCAGCTGTTGCCCAGACAGTTCCCAAGAAGCGACTGCCCACTTGGACAACTCCCTTCAGTTTTGTATTTTTTTCACATGATATCATAGGTAACAGAATATGCCTTTGGCCAGTTTAGGTCAGCTGCCCTGGTTCAGTCCCCTCTCAGCTCTTTGGTCCCCACCCCCAAGGCCCCTTGCTGGCAGGACAGTATGAGAGGCTGAAAAAACTGAATGTCATTGCCTCTGTACAGCACTACTCAGGAATAACTAAGACATTGGTGTATTATCAACATTGTTTTTCTCTTAAAGCATCTTACCAGTCGCTATCAAGAAAATCAGCTCTGCCCCAGTAGAAACCAGGACAAGTTCTTGCCAGGTAGGTTGGATACTGACAGAATTCTAATCCAAAATGACATACAGAGCAGAGTTAGAAAATTTTATGTGTCAGGGCTATTCTTCAAAATAATGAAAAACACTTAGTGGGAAAATGTCATATTAAATATAGCTTCCTCTACCTGCTAATTCTAATCTTATCTGTACAAATGTGGGAACAATCTACTAACAGCAAAGGTCATCTTCTCTTTTGTTAAGCTATGGTATTGATCTCTGCAAGTCAAAGTTGATATGGAAACTCAGAATAGCTTTAATTACAAGTGTGCAAAACTAATTGGCAGAATAACTAAAAGTATGAAACTCTTTTCCTTCTTTTCTAACTTTGGTATTGCTGTGGAAGAATAGCAATAATAAAGATGAAATACACAATATTAACAATATATGTTGTTACAAATCCAGAATATATAGTCCTGAATCTAAAGCATCTTCATTTCGTATTCATTGTTCTTTTATTAATGTTTTTTATAAGAATAACATATTTACTTTTTAAGCTACAGTATCCTTCCATTGATAGCAGAAGACTGTTTACACTGTCACTATTCATTAAAAGACAATACATTAATTTTCCATGTCATTTATGGTGAAAGGGACTATTTACACAGGAAAAAAAAATAGAAAAAATATTTGACTCCAAATAGTTATTGGACAATGTAATTGAATAACTCAATGACACTGATCTATTTTTGAAATAGCAAGATATTTTCTTTATTTTTTACTCATTCAGATCTAATTATTGTTTTCAAATGATGGAAACTGCAGACAAAAAAAGTCATGTCCAGCTCCTTAGAAAGACAAGATAAAATAAGACCAGTGCACAAATAGAACTGGGCCCTCTTTCACCCAACTTGTTTTTAAATGAAAAAAGAAAAAAAAAAAAGACTAAAAATCAGAAGAGACTAGGAGATACAAGTAAAATTAAAATGTAGGCAGAGTGAAGAGGAAGACTGGCACTTGTGAATTTGTTGCATTGAGTGGAATGGGCAATTTATATACATATGCATATGTTGAAGGTTGCTGATGGTCCACAGAAAAAAAACAGTAGACTCTCAGATGGAAGACAGTGTGTAAGCAGAACATTCCATAAGAATAGCAGGAGAACTCAGTTAGCCTAGCCAGCCAAATAAACAGAGCTTAATAATAAAACATAATACACATAATAATAAAAAATCTAATACAAATATTTTTACACCACCTTGGAGTAAATATTAAATAGAAAGCTCAAAAAGAAGGAACTGTTATTGGTTTAGTCCATCAACTGTCAGCCATATACATTACTCAGTTCAAAATATTACAGTCAAAGAGCTGTTCTAGAACTGCCTCCTCTGTATAGTAAAATTCAAGAGATAGATGTCAGTGAAAAAAAAAATTGTCTGAAAAGGCCTAATGGTGTAATGATTAGCTGTGGAAAAGAACAGTTCATAAAAATGGAAATTTAATAATTATTTTAAAAGAATTTTAAAGATACTGCCAAAAAAAGATTAATTCAGCAAGGTTAAGGCATCATAAGACAGATTGTACACCATAAATATATTTATCAAAAAAGGATATCATGTCAAAGGCACTGAGATTAGAGAAGGACTAGTGGGAGATGTGGTGGTCAGAAGCTACATTTGGTATAGCGACCACAAAATGATTGAGTTCTCTGTGAACTTCATTGTTCTTTGAAATGTCAGGGTGGGGTTCAGAAATAACTGCTAACTTGGAATTCTGAAGGGAAGACTTTGGAATGTTTAGGATATTGGTTGGGATAATCTCTTGGGAGACAAGCCTGTAGAGCAAATGGATCCAGGAGGGCTGGACATTTCTCAAGAAGGAAATCTTACAGGTGCAGGAGCAGGCTATCCCTATGTGCCTTAAGATGGGCTAGCAGGGAAAAGGGCTGGCCTGGTTAAACAGGGAGCTTTCAGCGAGACTCCAGGAAAAAGAGAGCCTACCACCTTTGGAAGAAGGGGAGGCCACTTAAGAAGAGTACAAGGATGTTGATAGGATATGCAAAGAAAATATTGGAAAGGCAAAAGCAGAGCTAGAACTTAAGCTAGCCACTGTTGTAAAAGATAGCAAAAAGTATTTTTACAAATACATTAACAACAAAAGGAAAGCCAAGGAGAATCTCTGCCATTTATTGGATTTGGTGGGGAACACTGCCACCAAGAATGAGGAAAATGCGGAGGTACTCAATGCCTTCTTTACTTCTGTTTTTAATAGTCAGATCAGTTATCTTATCACCTGAGCTGAAAGACAGAGATGAGGAGCAGAATAAACACTCCATTATCCTCAATTACTGACCTGGTACTAAACCTAGACTATCACAAGTCTATGGGAACAGATGGGATCCACCCAAGGGTACAGAGGGACCTGGCAGAAGTGCTTAACAAGTCACTTATCATTTATCGGCAGTCCTGGTCAACCAGGGAGGTTCCAGACAACTGGAGATTTGCCAGCGTGATGCTTATCTATAAGAAGGGTTGGAAGGAGGATCTGGGTAACTACAACCATATCAGCCTGAACTTAATATCAGGGAAGATCATGAAGCAGATTCTTGAGCGTGATCATATGGCATAGGTGGGACAACCAGGGGATCAGGTCTAGCCAGCATGGATTCATGAAAGGCAGGTCCTGCTTGACCAGCCTGATCTCCTTCAATGACAAGGTGACCTGCCTGGTGGATGAGAGAAAGGCTGTAAGTGTAGACTATCTAGACTTCAGTAAAGTCTTTGTCTCTCACAGTATCCTCCTAGAGAAGGTGGCAGTCCATGGCTTGAAGAGGTGGCTGGTCCAGGCACAGAGACTGGTGGTGAATGGAGTCAAACCCAGCTGGCGATCAGTCACTAGTGGTGTTTCCCAGGGGTCAGTATTGGGACCGGTCCTGTTTAATATCTCTATTAATGATCTGGACAGGGGATTGAGTGAAACCTCAGTAAATTTGCAGATGATAAAACTCTGGAAGTAAGTGCTAATCTTCCTGAGGGTAGGAAGTTCCTACAGAGGAATCTGGATAGGTTTGATCAATGAACTAAGGACAACTGTATGAGCTTCAACAAGACCAAGAGCTGGGTCCAGCACTTTGGCCACAACAACTCCATGCAATGCTCAGGCTTGGGGCAGAGTGGCTGGAAACCTGTATGGTGGAAAAGAATCTGGGGGTACTGGTTGACAGCCAATTGAACAAGAGCCTGTAGTGTGCGCAGATTGTCAAGATGGCCAATGGTATCCTGGCTTGTATCAGAAATAATGTAGTCAGCAGGACCAGGGAGATTATTGACCCCCTGTACTTGGCAATATTGAAGCTGCATCTTGATACTGTGTTCACTTTTGGGCCCGCCACTATATGAAAGATATGGAGATCTTTCTAACAAAACTAGTGAAGGGTCCTGAACACAAATCTTATGAGGAGCAGCTGAGGAATCTGGAATTTCTTAGTTTGGAGAAGAGGAGGCTCAGGGGAGAGCTTATTACTCTCTATAACTAACTGCAAAGGGGTTTTAGTGAGATGGGAGTCAGTCTCTTCTCCCAGGTTGTTACTTATAGAATGAGAGGTAATGGCCTTAAATTGTGCCAGGGGAGGTTCTGGTTGGATATTAGGAAATGTTTCTTCTCAGAAAGAGTAGTAAAGTATTGGAACAGGCTGCCAAGGGAGGTGGTGGAATCACCATACCTGGAGGTGTTCAAGAAATATGTAGATATGGTGCTGAGGGACATGGCTAGTGGGCATGGTGGTGATGGGTTGATGGTTGGACTAGATGATCTTAGAAGTCTTTTCAAATCTTAATGATTCTATGATTCTATTCCATGGTAAGCAATATTGAAAAGACAACTATTAGAAACAAAAATATACTCTAGAATAGTGGTAGAAATTTCCAAACAGAAAAGAGGGCATTAGCTTTCAAAGTTAAATGTTAAGCTATGATTAGACAAAATGACCACCAAAAAAAGCTGAAAAAAAAAGTAAAATAACAAACCACTCTGAAGACTAGTAATGAGAACTTTTCAAACATGGTGGAAGTGAAAACTTATATAAAGAATATGGAAGCTGTATATGGCTTATATCTTTTGTTAGCATAAAGTAAAGTGAATTTGCCCCTTCATTGATGAGTGTGGAACAGTTTTATGGAATTCCCATTCTGGCACTTGGTTATAGAAAGACTTGAAAAGTATGTAATGTAAAACAACTTGTTTATTTACTATTTATTGATTTATTACATAAAACAACAAATTACTTGAATGAAAAGTAAAAAAAAAGAGAATACTCTCTTCATAAGCTGCAGGGAAGCATCCGCTCTGGTTCCTGGAGAACCTTGAATCTAGGAAACTATAACTTTGTTAAAAACTAAGCCTCATAGCTTGTGCAAACTTTAGGGAGGAACACAGAAACCATAGGAATGCGAAGTCCTTGAAGACAAGTGAAAATAAGTAGAGCTGCTATTTGCAGCTCAATAAGGGGGGGAAGGAGGGCTGGGGGAGGGGGGACGGGGGGAGTGGTGTCCCATGAAGACAAGGAGACAGAGTTGACAACACAATGGACGGTAGGGTTGCTGTTTACAACACAATGGAGGGTCCAGTGAAGATAAGCGGAGCTGCTGTCTGCAACTCAATGGGGGGCTCCCATGAAGAGGCAGAGTTGCTGTTGCGACACAATGCAACCCCCTAAAGGTTTCGCAATAGCCTTCATCCAACAACCACCAGATGGGCCTAGAGACCCTCCCCACATTCTAGGTCGCATGCTCAGAAGGGGGGAACATCCAATGCACATGTAACTAATTTCTTGGAAATTAGTTTTATATGTATACGCTATACTTATAAATGTGTAGTCTCCATTTTCCTTGGTGTATGTATTTGGTGGAGTGATTCCCCATGTACCCAGCACTGTAATAAAGGGAATACCTGCTTGACATAACTCATTGTTGTGTCAAATTACTCTGTCAGATTTCTCGGCTTCAGTCTCCTGCCCTGCTTCTGCCCTGATGAAAACGGTTTACAGGCAGGTTTGGCCCGGTTCCATGACGAATGGGGTCGGGGACCCATGGACCCACACCCCGGGAAAGGGAAAAGGGAAAGAAGGTAGGGAGATGGGCCTAAAAACAAATCAGCAGCAACGATGTGAGGAGAAACAAACTGATTTACTAAGTAAGGCATCGGAATGCAAAATATCACAATATAATACAATATAATTACAATTTAAGCTAATAAATCCAATAAAATGAGAGAGAGTGTCCAAAATTAAGGTAGGCCTTAGTCTAGTGCCGATGATGAGACGGCTAGGGAGCAAGATGCTCCCGGGATGAGCAGGAGCAAAAAAGGGAAGGTCTTGTGATATGCAAACAGTTTTATCTTTCCCTCTGACTGGAAAACAGTAACAGCAGCAAAGTCCTCTCGGAAATGTCGTTCTTCTGAGGACCAAGTACCCGGAACTATCCATGATCCACGGAGCTGGAACATTACCTCTTTAACTCCCAGTACACTACATGATGTTATGATGTGGAATACCGATAACCAAAAATCATAAAACCATGGCACCTGACCTTGGTTTCTGCTGGGCTGTTTCTCTCACATTTCTCACTACTCTCTCCCAAATGCTGGCATGCAGCAGTTTTCCCTCTCCCAGAGACACAACCACTGTTGCTCATGGGTCAGATCTGATAGCAACAACTCCCATTCGGAGCAGCTGGAGCTGCTGGTCTAACATGGGGCAGCTACTGGATTCTACTCATAAAAAGTTAGCCCTGCAGCCCCCCTGCTACCAAAACCTGGCCACATAAACCCAACAAAGTATAGCAGAGTGAGAAATCGCAGTGAGGACACCAAGCATAATCATGATTATGAGATGATTTCCACATGAAACTAAACAAAATATACCTTGTAGAAAAGGTGTCCAAAGATATATTACTGAGATGTGTAAAATCTGGACATGCGTGTGAACAGAGGTAACAGGAAAATGTTTATCCAGTTTTCTTTACAAAACAGAAATAAGAAGCTGATTAAAGTCACAAGTAAGTAATTCTGGAGTTGAAGTGTGGTCCTTCTCAAACATATCCATTATTTTATGCTGAAGGTGTGGAATAATGCCAGATCTTGTTCTATTTTTGAAGCCAGTGTTTCCCGTGATGGCATTCTAAATCCTGAGGACCAAATGGAGACACACTGTAGGGGCCAAAAGCTACTGCAACAGAGATGTGGAAATGTGAGGCTGCTCAATGCTGGTGCCCTGCATTATCTGTCCTGTATAACGAGGGAAGAAGTTTCTCAGAGCACTTGTTTAGAAATAAGCAAGTAAATATTTCCAGAAGCTGACATGAAGCATGAAAGCTTAGTGGAGGGAGTATTAATTTCCAAGGAATTAGGTTTCTGACTGAAAGCAAAAGGTATGGATCTGTCCAGTAAGGAGCTGGAGTGTAGAGGTATCTTAAGGTAGGATATGAAGAGGGATTACTTGCTATGAAGAGTTCTGTTGTATAGCTGGCGTGGGAAGGCTGGTGAGTACTCCAGAAGTATGCAGACTAGCTCAGTGTATGCAGAAAGCTGTCAAAATTGACCTTTTCCCCAGAAGTAGGAAATGTGGCAAATTAGCTGTCAATCTGTGTGTAAAGATAACTACCTGAGAAGGACAGGCTGTGAATGTGTCCTAATTTGCAGATCTGTTTTTTGCTTGTCTTTTTTACTAACCCATTTGCAGTTCATTGCCATACATTTAAATTCTGCTCTTTTTCAGGTTCTGTAAATTGTACTTTTTTTGTGTGTATGTGTGTGCAAGGACACACATATACACATAAAAAAGAACACCTATGGGAGGGTTTTCCACATACGGTAGACCTGACATGGAAGACAGGAGGCCAGTTGCAAGCCCTCATGCCCAGGTATGTATTTTCCATCCAATTCCTGTTTTCCTGTGAAGTGCTCTAACTGCTCTACTGTTTCATAAAAACTTAATAACTTCTTCTCCTCACCTGGCTCTTCACAGACATTTGCCCCATGTAGTTTGTGTTAACTGTGATATGAACTGGCCCAACTGAGTATGCCTCTTGGAAGAAGACATTTCTCCTCTTGGTCTGCTGCAGGTGGCTGAGCTCCACCAACAGGCTACAGGGCTTTATGGCTTCTGGGTCACAGTAGCTCTGAGAAGATGGGGAAGCAGTTACCTTCATTCAGAGTAATACTGTGAGTACCTCAGAAAGTTGGAAGAATAAGCAGAAAAATGCATTGCAGCTTTGATGGCTTCACAGTTTAATAGGTATCTAAGACATAAATTCCAAGTCCTTATCTTTACTAATGTGGTTGGTGTCCAAGCACCTTTGGGGATCCAGACCACTGATACTCCTTTGACCTCACCTCCCTGCTCTAAAACGTCAAGAGTGGAATTTATGAAGTAATGTTTTCACTTTTTCTCCCTCTAATAAATTTTTTGGTTTTGTGTAATGTGGCTGGCAGCCTCACATTCACAACACACATCTTTGGAATTGGATTTTGGGAATATTTTAGGGAATGAGAGAATGCTTTGGTATAGTTGAAGATTAAGACCACTAAACACCTATGCTGTTTGACTCCACATGACTGATGTTGCTCATAACTTTCTATGTGAGCAGAAAACTCATGTGAAAAGAAAAAGAGATATGTAAACCATTTAAATAAACATTACAAAAAAAAAAAATTGTAGAAGAAAACGTCTCTAATGAAATGGCCAAGAAGTTTGTTCTTGTTTGTGGGCAAGTGTTTGGACTTAAAGACCTCAAAAGTTCCCTTCTAGCTTATTGTGGATGTTATGTTTTAAGCCTACCAGGCAGCTCAGTACCACGTAGCCACTCATTCAATCTCCTGAGGTGGTATGGGGGAGGGAATTGAGAAAGGCGGAAGTGTGAGAAATCATGGGTTAAAACAGAGACAGTTTAAGGAAATTTGAAGGAATGAAGTAAATGAAGGAATTCATTTACTACTTCCTTCTGGCAGGCAGGTGTTCAGCCACTTCCAGGAAAATGGGACTCATCTAACATTCCTGGGGAGACAAATGCCATCACTCTGAATACCCACACCATTTTATCCTTTCTTAACCTAGCTTTCATTCTTCAGCATGATGTTGTATGGTATGGAATATTCTTTTTGGCCAGGTAGGTCAGCTGTCCTAGCTCTGTCCCCTCCCCTCTCCTTGTGGACCCTCAGCCTCCTGTCTAGCAGGGCAGTGTCAGAAGTCCTTGGCTTCTGGGAGTGTGGAAGTGCAGTTCAGCAACAACAAAAACATCCCTGTGTAATCAATATTGTTCCATCCTAAATCCAAAAAACAACACCATATCAGCTACTAGATTAACTCTATCACAATCCAAATCAGTACACAGTTTAAATCATTCTATGATTCTAACTTTAGTATCAACATCCTAGTAATATTAATATTTGTAAGGGTACTATTTTATGTAAGTGGAATTGAGACAACTTCACTGTCAAAGAATGTTCAGAGCAAAGGCTTTGTTGGTTATAATGAGGCAGGTAGACAACCATGAAATAACAACCAGTTCCAGTTTGCAAATAAAGAGTGCCAAAGAAATGCGTGGGATTTCACACAGATTGAATGAAGATGTGTTGTTAAATACTTCACACTACAATTAGAGATCTAATCTGAAAAGAAAATAAAATTTAGATAGATATTGTGCAACTGAAACATTTTCTTGGCCAGTATGGGTAAAACAAATGCAATATCATCAGTAACTAGGAGCCTGGCTTTACAGCTCATATAAACAATTAGTTTTGTGGTTTCTATTAGATTTTTTTCAGTGGTGAACAAAATAAAACAAGTTCCTGATTAAAGACTTCTGAGATATGTTGAGCTTTTTTATTTAATATAACAGTTATGGAAAATTATTTGAATGTTCTGACAGGAGTAACAACTATGGTATATTCATACAACACTTATGAGGTCCATTTTATGGAACACTTGACTACATTTTCACATATTACAGGGTAGACAAGACAAACATATTTTGACAAAAACAGGAAAGAAAATTAATACTTCCTGAAGGTAGAAGTAAAAATAACTTATAAAACCCTGTTATGCGTTGGCTGAGTCACAGAGGAAAGAAAATGAGCACATCAGGGTTGTGGAAAACACTTGGGACTGTGACTGGTGTGATGAACACACTGCAGCTCAGTGTCTTCCTTCTCCTCAGAGCAGCCTATGCTTGCCTGCTTGTACCTGCTGCAGTGCTGCTTCTGCAGTGAGGAGGGAGAGGTCTAGCAAATTTACCAGGACAATGGATGAAGTATATGAGAAATCCAGTGAAGGACAGAAATTCTGCGGTTCCTGCTACTTTCAAAAGAGAAGGTACAAAATGCTTTACCTCTATGAAATGACACACCTCTACCTTGGCAATAGATTCTAGTCTGATGCTCTGAGAAATACACAGCTGGCTTGTGCAAGTTAAGAAGCTGCAATTGCTCAGTTGCATATCCTGCTTTTTTCTAGAATGTATGTGGCCAGGCCAAACATGTTTTTAGATATCTTTCACTACACAAAGGTACAGTGAAATATTTCTGTAATGGCATCAAATAGGGAAATTCTTGATCAATCAATTCAGATGAGTCGCCAGCCACATTGATGTCAATGTACAAAACAGAAAAAAATATTTACAGCTTCAGCCTTCTTTATACTGATCAAGGGGAACCTGTAAAATTAGACACACAATAAAAATAGTATAATATTTTAGGGAACTTTTCATAGAATCATAGAATCATAGAATGGCTTGGGATGGAAGGGACCCTAAGGATCACCAAGTTCCAGCCCCCCTGCCACAGGCAGAGCCACCAACCTCCAGATTTGGTACTAGACCAGGTTGCCCAGAGCTCCATCCAACCTGGCCTTGAACACCTTCAGTGACGGAGCATCCACAGCCTCTCTGGGCAGTCTGTTCCAGCACCTCACCACTCTCTCTGTCAAGAACTTCCCCTTGACATCCAATCTAAACCTTCCCTCCTTGTGCTTAAAACCATTCCCCCTTGTCCTATCACTATCTTCCTGAGTAAAAAAGTTGTTTCCTTTCCTTTTTATAATGCCCTTTTAAATACTGGCATGCTTGTCAACGGTTTACGGGCGTTCGGCCCGGTTCCGTGACGAAGGGGACAGGGGATCCACGGGTCCACGCCCCGGGAAAAGGGAAAAGGGAAAAAGGGTAGGGAGATGGCCCTGAGAGCAAAGAACAGCGGCAACAATCTGAGGAGAAACAAACTAATTTACTAAATAAGATATCGGAATGCAAAACAACACATTATAATACAATATAATTACAATTTAAGCTGATAAATCCAATACAGAGAGAGAGAATGTCCCAAAATCAAGGTAGGCCTTACTCTACTACCGACGATAAGACGGCTGGAGAGCGAGGTGCTGCCAAGACGAGAGACGGGTGGAAAAAGGGACGAGGTCTCATGATCTGCAAGTTTTTATACTGTGAGCTTTTATCTTTTCCCTCCGGCTGGAAAATGGTAACAGAGGAGCAAAGTACCGTGGGGACTGTAGTAGTCCTTCTCTTCTGAGGACCAGGTACATTCACTACATGATGTTATGATGTGGAGTACCAATAACCGAAAATCATAAAAACATGACAATGCTGCAATGAAGTCTCCTCGCAGCCTTCTCTTCTCCAAGCTGAACAAGCCCAGTTCCCTCAGCCTGTCTTTGTAAGGAAGGTAGGTGCTCCAGCCCTCTGATCACCTTTGTGGCCCTCCTATGGATCTACTCCAACAGCTCCACATCTTTCCTGAGCTGAGGGCCCCAGGCCTGGATGCTGTACTCCAGATGGGGCCTCACAAGGGCAGAGTAGAGAGGGGCAGTCACCTCCCTGTCCCTGCTGGCCACTCATCTTCTGATGGAGCCCAGAATACCATTGGCCTGCAGTCTGAACCCTTCTTTTTTTTTCTTCTTTGTCTCGAAGCTCGCTTTCAGAGACATTTCTTGCAATAAGACTCTGACTTATGCAGGAAGCAAGTGGTGGGTGTCACCGGGTGGCAATCAACATCACTTTGTGGACAATTTTACATTTGAAAGGATTTATTTGGAGCTGTTTGCCTTTGAAAGGGAGTGCTCAAGAGCGTTTATTGGCTGAAGACTGGGCTTGGGAGCAAATGACTCGAGCTTGATAGGGGAGACTGGGAAATGATACCATTGTGTCCTGTGAAGAGAGGATGCACCTGGTGTCTCCTTGCTTCCTCTTATCTGCTGACTTAAAATTTACAAGGCCTGGAAGACAGGAACAAAGGAGTTCCTGGTGAGATTCAAAAGCCAGAAGCTGTCACTTCAAACAGTGCTGACTCAACTACTTTGGACTTTTATAAATAAGTTTGTACTGTCATCATCATCGTGGTCAACTGAATAACAACCTCCAATGACCCATCACTATGGAAGATCAACGTCTCACCTACGAACCAAGCTGGACTCATGGTGGTGACTATCTCTCTCTTGCTTTCTACAAGGACTCCTTGCTTTTATTTCCTATCTCTTTTCTATCACTCGTCTTCCCTTCCCCATCTCCCTAAGCAACTAGGATTTGTAATAAACTGGTCAGGCTAACATTTGACTCCTTGTGTCTTAATCTCTCCACTGGGTATACATATATTAAAAGGAGCTCCTCTCTCTCCTATAAGTCAGAGCAAGACACCTTCTGAACTGCAAGAGCACACTGGTGGCTCATGTTCAGTTTTTCATTCCCCAGTACCACCTGGTCCTTCTCCACAGGGCTACCCTCAAGGAGTTCTTCTTCCAGTCTTTATACATATCTGGGATTAATCTGACCCTAGTGCAAAACTTTGGATTTTGCTATGTTGAACCTCATTAGGTTTACATGGGCCCACCTTTCAAGTTTGTTGAGGTCCCTCAGGATGGCATCCCTTTATTCTGATGTGTCAACTGCACCACTCAGCTTGGTGTCATCAGCAAACTTGCTGAGGGTGCACTTCTGCCCATCATCAATGTCATTGATGAAGATGTTGAAAAGCACTGGTCCCAGGACAGACCGCTGGGGAACACCACTCATTTCTGGCCTCCACCTGAACATAGTGCCATTCACCACAAACATCTGTCTATGGCCTTCCAAACGATTTCACATCCACCAAATAGTCTACCCCTCAAATCCATTTCTCTCCAATTTAGAGATGAGGATGTGGTAGGGGACCACATCAAAGGCCTTGTGCAAGTCCGGGTAGATGACATCAGTCACCTTCCCTTTCTCCACCCATGTTGTCATTCCATCATAGAAGGCCTCCAGATTGGTCAGCACAACCTTCCCTTGGTAAAGCTGTCTCAGATCACCTCCTCATCTGTCATGTGTCTTAACATGTCTTCTAGGAGGATCTGTTCCATGGTCTTCCCAGGCACAGAGGTGAGGCTCACCGGCCTCTAGTTCCCTGGGTCCTCCTTCCTCCCTTTTTTCTAGATGGGAGTAATGTTTCCTTTTTTCCAGTCCCCAGGGACTTTGCCTGACAGCCATGACTTTTCAAATATGATGGAGAGCAGCTCAGCCACCACATCAGCCAGCTCCTTTAGGACTCTGGGTGCATGTCATCCAGCCCCATAGTCTTGTCAGTCTCATGAGGCGGTCTCCGACTTGTGCTGCCCTTACAGTGGGAAGGATTTACTCCTCCACTTCCCACCTAGAGGCTCAGGGATATGAGCTTCAGGGAAGTGAGAAATAAAGGAACCTTGGTTGCCAGTGAAGACAGAGGCAAAAAACTCATTTAGTACCTCAGCCTTCTCCGTATCTGTCGTAGCCAGATCTCCTTTCTCATCAAAGGAGGTATGTTCTTTGGCCTGCCTCTTTTGGCTAATGTACCTATAGAGTCCCTTCTTGTTGTTTTTAACATCTCTTGCCAAGTACAATTCCATCTGTGCCTTGGCCTTCCTAATCACCTCTCTGCAAGTCTGAACAGCATCTCTGTATTCTTCCCAGGTGACACAGGAAAATTTAAACAATAATTTATATTTTAATTTTATGAACAAAAGATATTTCTTCAGAAAAGATAAAAAAGGAATTATAACCTGATTGTTCAGAAAAAAAAAATGGCAAAGTGTAAAAACTTTATCTCTAAAGTCTCTAGCAGTATTTGACCAAAAGAAAAGAAATAACTGTGCTTAAACCAGAGAATAAATATCAGTTTGTACTTGATTTTGAGCAATAAATGTATTCTAAAAATTCTACGTAATGGAGGTATTTGTAATTTATTACTACATTGACTAGCTTTAGGCATTTGTTTGTGAGTACAGTTGAATGTTTTGGGCTGTAGGATATTTATACGCTTTGGAAGGGCTAAAAGAAAAATCAGAGTTGCTGCAAACAAAGTCAAAACATGAAGATAGAGGTAAAATACCATTTAAAAGGTGTGGATTTTTTAAAATAACCATTTTATAACATTGTATGCATTACGGTTGCTCATTGGAGGAGTAAATAATATTTAGCTGCTGCCCCAAAATGCAATTTATTAACAAAACAATAAAATCCCAAGGGGTTATTCAGTGATGAAGATTTTCATTCATTCTATGTAAATTCAATTTCAGTGAAGGTTTTCTATCTTGTCTTAGTATGGAAAATATAAACTATTTAGAGATGAATAATAGTATTTTACAAGGCTAGAGAATTATCCATGACTATAGCTTAAAGAAGATTTTGGCTTTAGTCCTGCTTTTGAACCATGTCTTGGCAGATAAACATTTCTAATTTAAAGAAAAGAAGAAAACATTAATTCTAGATTGCATAGAATGGGTCTGGCTCAAACAGACAAGTATTGTTTTACAGGCACTCATATTTTTAAACCTTTCACTCATTATCTACAGTAAGAAAATGCTGAAACTTTGAAACTCTTTTATGAGGAAATATCTCCTGTTCAGCCATGCATGATTTTGGAGAACACATGTATTTACCTCCTCAAGCTTATGGTTAAATTCTTAAGTTTTAATATGTGTATATTCTGGCAAAGGAAGTTTTTCCCATAACTCACTATTTTGATAACATTAACAAGGATGAGGAAAGTAGAATGTTTCCAACAAGTTCAGAATGTGAGTAGTTATAGATGTGCAAAAGAAGTGATAAAGACAACACACTCTATTATATCACAATACATTCATGTGACTTCATTAGCATTATTCCTCTTTTATAGTAGTACTATGAATTGAGATTCAGATCTTAGGTATTTTCATTTGAATGGTATGTTCTTTCTTCACAAATATCCATATTGTGATCTGAAGGACTAAAAACAAATCACCTTTATGCACTATATAATATGAGACCAATGCACATGGTTTGTGTAGTTTCTTATAAAAAGTGAAGGAAAAAAAGGAAGAAAAGATGAATTAGCTAAAGTTACCATCACTATATAAGTTATATAATCTGTATAAGTATAGTTTTAGATAGAAAAGTATATGAAAAACGCAATTTTTAAAAAATAAGCTTTCATTAAAATACAAAAGTTTTAATTGCAATGCGCAACTAAGTATTACTTTTATGAACTCCAAGTATCTTCAGAAAAATATGTTCTGAAAAGGGCAAAGAATGCTTTAGAAGTATCTTTAGTTAAATATAAAAGCCTGTGGCAAGACTAAAGACTGAATTAGAAATTGAATTATTGTTATAATTAAAGAGTCACATATCTAATTAGCTGTTACCCAGAATTCTTTCCTTTGGTATCTCTCATGACAGAGTTCATACATAAATGTGCATTGATGATTAAAACAGGAATCAAAGAACAAAATGAATTTTGATTTTCAAGACTGCGCTGAGGTGTTGTGGTTACTAGTCTAGTGTATTGGTTACTAAATAGCAGGAGAGTGAACATGAAAAATAGTTAGTGTTATACATATATATATATATAAAATATACTAATATATTGGTTCAGAAAGTAGGAACTAGGGGACCAGTGTCCCTCCTGCTGTAAGCAAAGATCAGGTTCATGACTGCCTGAGGAACCTGAGCATCTGTAAGTCTGTGTTCACAATGAGATACATCCCAGAGTCCTGAGGTGATCCTGCCCCTCTACTCTGTGCTGTTGAAATCTCACCTGGAGTACTACATGCAGATGTGGAATCCTCAGTACAGGAGAGATATAGACCTGTTGCAGAATGCCCAGAGGGCGGCCACAGAAATGATCCAGGAGTTTGAACATCTCCCTTGTGAGGACAGGCTGAAAGAGTTGTGGCTGCTCAGCCTGGAGAAGAGAAGGCTCCAGGGAGACCTGAGAGCAACATTTCAGTATCTAAAGGGGGGCAATATGAAAGAAGGGAACAGACTCTTTATCAGAATCTGTTGTGACAGGGCAAGGGGAAATGATTTCAAACTAAAAGAGGGGAGACATAGATTGGATACAAGGAAGAATTTTTTTTACAATAAGGGTGATGAGGCACTGGAACAGGTTGCCCAGAGATGTGGTGGATGCCCCTTCTTTGGAGATACTCAAGGCCAGGCTGGATAGGGTTCCATGCAACCAGATCTAGCTGTAGATGTTCCTGCTCCTTTCAGGTGAATTGGACTAGATAACTTTTGGGGATCTCTTCCAACTCCAACGATTCTATGATTCTGTGATTTATGTAACTTCTTAAGGATTTATACTGTGATATAATGTTCATGTGTAGGATCAGTTAAAGGATATTTCCCTTATGCCTTAATTGAGATATTCACAGAACAGCTTCTTCAGCTGTCAGGGTACATGTTTGTTGCTTTGTTCATGTAATATAGAAATATTAATGTAGAAATATTAATTAATGAATTTATTGCTAGTGGGAAGAAAATATTATACATTGCTTGATGAGACCATTCAGTAGTTTTTTTAAAATTCTCAATTCCTAAAGTTAATTTACCCTTTCTCTCTCTCTCTTTCTCACAGACTTACACACTCATCCTTAAATAAATTCCCTCTATTTTTTTTCATTGTTCCAAGCTTTTGATCTTGGATGTTACCTCTCTTCTAATTTTCAGGTGGTTTTCCGCCTCCGTAACCTAATAGTCTTCTTCTGTGCACCTGATTTGCATAAAAGAACAACAAAGTGAAAAACAGAAAATCTCATGTCCTGAATGAGATAAATGCTGCATGAGTTGCATAAACTAAATGAGCTGAATGTGTGGCTATCTGAAAGGACGAACCTCAGCGGGATGGATAGCTGCATTCTCTGTAAGCTGCTTTGAATAAAAATTGTGGCAACCAGGTAATGAGAGTTTTATTACTCATTTAAACAGAGAAAAAAATAACTTATTTCCTCATTCATCAGTTGATAGTTGGGACTATAACACGCTAATGCTACTGGGAAGCAGGAGTTTAACTTTGCTCTCATTTTCAGGATACAGTTTAGTGGCTGTTAGAGTAACTTTTCTTGCAGGATGCCCCATCTACACTGCCAGGATGCAATGTAGGTGTACGTTTCCTTCAGGGTCATAGTCTACTGTCTTTCTCAACCTGGTATTTTAGAGATGTGGCTAGTATTTCTAGCAGTGTTACTGCTTGACTAATTTGTGGGAATGTGTGTACATACAAGGGGAATTCCTGAGAAACCAAAATCAAAGAATCACAGACAGATAGAATAGTTCAGTGACTCACCCAGTAAGAAAGTGTTTTCTGATGCTCAGTGGGACCATCTGGTGTTTCAGTTTGTGCCCATTGCCTCTTCCAGTATTGACCACTGCTAGTTACTGTTCTCCAACTAGAATTAACATTACTGACTACTATTCTGTGGTCTTGGTCATTCAGCCCTCATTCATGTATCCCCAAGGTTGCTGTGGAGAGAGAAGTCACTCATTCATAATCTATACTGAAGGAAATTTTCATATTTTCAAGACCAAAAAGTTCTATTAGATTGAGTTTCAAAATGTCTGAAAAATGTGTGAATGCAAATTCATTTTTAAGTATCTCCTCATTTCTAAACTTTCTTTTAGAGAATTTAAAAGTGGGTTCTAAAAAGATCCAAGGAAGAAATCTCTCCTTTTTTTTTTTTCCCCAAATACTATTGAGTAAATAAAGTTATTTTTAAAAAATCTACAAACATAAACATGTACAATGTGAAATGAAATTAAATGAAATACAAATTTGCTGCGAAGTCCTGAACATCTTTTGGATACTGTTTCCTTTGTGATCTCATTCTCATCCACTGGTTCTGTAAAATGTAAAATAACTAAGTCTGTAAATATAAATAGCCACATTTTCAGCTTTCAAGTTCATTTTTCATCCTAAGGCTAGTGCATGAACCAGAAAAACGTGAATATGTGCAAAGTCTGCCAATCCAGCTGAGAGGGTCTAAATGTAACTGTAATTTGGATACAGAATGTATAATCAGAGGAAAGCATAATTCAGTAGACTGCATATCTAAATGTCAAATAGTTTCGTATTTGTAACTGAGGAACTACCTAACCAAAAACTTTACTGCCTGAAAATATTTTTTTAGTTATTTCGACAATAGTCCAGTTTTTTTTTTCCTTTTCTATTTGCTAGAAGCCCTCAGAGATATTCTGTCAACTCCAGTAATCTTTTTCTTTTTTAAAAAACCTCCCTTCAACCTTCAAACCCAGCCACGAATCAAAATCTCAAATCCTACATAATGGCCTGAAGAACATGTTGAAACTTCTGTTCACCTGTGGGCAGGGGCGAATAGAGAGGAAAAATTCAGATAGATTTCAGCCAATCATGAAACCACAAGCTTAGATATTGAGCTTACTATTTACTCCATTTCCTGCTAGAGAATCATGTTACAATATATATATATATATATATATTCAAGATTTGAACTATCATATGACGTCTATATAAATCAGCATGGAAGTGGCAAGACAAGCAGAATTTTAATGATTACTATCTAAACGCCAGTGTTAGAATCATAGAATCACCAAGGTTGGAAAAGATCTCCAAGATCATCCAGTCCAACTGTCCACCTACCACCAATATTTCCCCACTAAGCCATGTCCCTTAGCACAACATCTAAACACTTCTTGAACACGTCCAGGAATGATGACTCCATGACCTCCCTGGGCAGCTTATTCCATTGTCTGACCACCTGTTAAGAGAAGACATTTTTTATAACATCAAACCTGAATCTCCCCTGACACAACTAGGGGCCACTCCCTCTAGTTCTATTGCGAATATTGTTAATGATCTTCCTGCAGACATTATTAGTGACAGTACTCAAATTTTCTTATACAGTAATCGTAATCATTGAGATAAAATGAGATACATTTTTTTTTCCCAAATTACAGCTGGCTTTACATTCCTTCTTCCTGTCTAAATATGGCCATGGATACTTTCCATTATTAGCCGGCTTAATAAGAATATCTTTCCCAATGCATTTTAATATGCTTATAGACTTATTGGTTCCAGATACAGTGTTTACTACTACAGAGTTCTTCCTGTGCTTTTGCTTTCCTTCTGAGGCCCAACATGTATCCTAGGTACTTGTAAGGAAGCTGTAGCTCATGTGTCATTTCTAACCTGCTGCACCAGCCATCAGAACTACCTGTCAGACTGAATTTCTGCCTGTAGTAGGATAGCAACTATGAATACTGTTTTTGGATCCTTCTGATCAAGTCAGAAGTAGTTCAGGAAACTGACTGTTGAGCTGTCTTGGAAAAGGAAGGTATTCAAACATGACCAAGAAGGTCACATTTTTTCTCCAGGAAATTCAGATGGGAAAGCACTTTTTTTTTCCTTGTTTCCACAGTTGATAGGCACTAATAATGCATCTGACATGGTATTGGGACTCAAAGATCACCAAATTCTGAACAGAGAAACTCTTTAGAATGGTGACAATTCCAACAACTTTTAGTTGGTTTTAACTCCTCCATGATTACATGTGCAAAGTTATAATTCTTGAGGATATCGTTAGATCTTTGAGGAAAAAAAAACCTAAAAATATCAACATTAGGATGCACCTTCCACTCAGTCTTGTTCTCTAAATTTGCTATGTGAGTTTCTGGCTAGCAGAGGGTAAATCTTGTAATTTCATCTTGAAAGCAGACTTTTCAGGTCCCAAAATTATTGTATGTTTTTGTTCTTTTATGGTCTTTATGTTATTTTAAAGCTCAGTGAATTAAATTGTTTACTACTTGACTGGACTACTTTACTATTTACTGGACCTATGTCAAGGGAGTGTTAGTAATGTGATTTTGGCCTCTGTGCCTGTCCCTTTTTGAACATTAGAATTTAGATGGGATCTGTTTCCAGTCTGAGCAGTTCATCAGTCAATAATTGCTTCCATTATTACAGCAGCCAGCTTTATATTGGAACTTTGTTAATAACAGTATGCATCTCAATTACATGTTTCCATTAAGTGGCAATAATTATACTGCAATTACTGTTCAACAACTAAGCAAAGTGTATCTACAATGTCACTTAATGCAGCTAGATTTACCTAAAATCTAATTTCAAATCTGCCTGTGTAACTAAGAGGGACTTGAATTAATGACACTTTAAAGAAACTTCTGTGTATTTTTCTATTGTCATTGAGAAGACACTGCCCCATCATATTTTAAAAAATCAATGAACTGATGGATGAGGATTTTAAAAAAACAATAATCATTAGAAATATCATATTGTCAAAATTTCCTGCTTTGAGTAGTTAATTTGCAATGTTAAAATATTGCTCTGAATCCTATTTTAGTTTTCTATAAATAAAAAAAAAAAGAAATAGGTACACTTCTTTTTTTGATTCCAGGACTGTAGAGTCTTACAGGAAGTATAAAACAAGATATTTTCAAAGGAATTGACCTGGAACGTCTATTTAACCTTACCTGCCAAAGCACACTTCATCCAATAATTTTCGATTTTTGGGGGTTTTTAGATTTTGAATACATTTCTTTTTTTTGCCAGAATACAGCGAAACAGTTGAAAACAAGTTTTTCAGTTAGCTTGGTCCTATTTCTGAGTAGCAATATGTTTACAAATCTATTCTGAGTGGTTGTACTCATCAATTTTAGAGATCTGGTTTCTTGGTAAGCTGATTAATTTTTTTTAAAATTTAGGTTACTTATATTGAATAATTGGGCTTACTAAGTATAAATAAATATAAATATTTAAAGTCATGCATAGTATGTAATACATAATACATATAACTTACATACGTAAAAGATATGAACTATGTATATTCTATACCCTACATCCAATATGCATAGGATAATTTTAGGGTTACTTGTCTGTTTCCATTTGCCTTTTCTTGTGGACATCGTATCTGTTTTATTCTTCCAGTCATAGCCTGGGACAGAGCCCATCTTGCTGCTTCTTACCATATGTTATTTAATATACTTTGGAAAGCATCATTTCCTGCACAAGATAGCTTCTGAGAAGTTGTTTTGCCATTGTTAACTTCACTGATATCTGCTGGGTAAAACTACTTAGCTGTTGTGGATAGTTACCTCTCTGGAGGGGTTACAAATGGACTATGATAAGGGCTTTTTCTTTTCTATGTTGATCTGCATAATGGATTTTCTTTCTATTCAGAGGTGCTATCACAAAGTATATTTTCCTTGTTTTTATTTAAAAGTATAAGAATTGTTTCAGATAATTCCCTTTGTGCATTTACTTGGGATATTAGTGTCAGTTGTACTATATTAAAGAATATTATGGTGTATTTAATGTTCCTAAATCACTTTAAAATTAAGACACATGGCATATTATGCACTGTATATTAATGCTTTATGTAAAACACAGCTAAGATGAATCAGTGAATCTAGGATGACTGATGCTTTGCTAATTATGCTTTGTTCTTCCTGACTGAACTGAATAGAATTACTCTGAGTGTATATGCATACCAAAAGGGTCCCAGAGATTGAATCTTTATTGTATAATAATCAAACATCAAACTCTCCTTACATATTTATAAAATTTATTGAATTCTGTGATCAGCTGAGGCTCTGTAGATTTCTTCTCTGTAGATTTGTTGTAGAACACAAACAGAGGTGTGTCCAACAAATCTTGAAATTAAATTATAACAAAGAAAAATTTGTTATTAGATTTTTTAAAAATTACTTGAAGGGACAGATCCTGAAAATATTAAATAAGCCAAAGGACAGTTTAAAACTATCAATTTTGATCAGAAGTAGCTTTCCTACTCTGGATGTGAGAAAAATTTCAGCTCAGCATTTGCACAAATGAAGCTTTATCTTACAAGCAAGTGAATCACTCAGACCTGGTTTACTCATGTGATCACGAAGTGGCTCTGCTTATTGCAGATTATTCTAAACTGGATCAATGATTTTTCAGTATTGAAAAGTGAAGTCTCTGCCACTGAATATCTGGCCTGGTTCTACTATATCCCATAGGCATAACAGCACCAGCAAAACAATATGTATCATTTACAACATCTGGAATATTGACAACCTAACTTGTTCAAAATCCACAGTGCGTATACAATTTCTGCATTACTGCCACTTCAATTACTCTCTGTTCTGCCAAATAATTTATATAACTGGACTGCTTTATGCTGGTGTGTGTGTGTGTGTGTGTGCGTGCGCGTGTGTATGCATCCGTCCATCCGACTGTCTGTCCGTCCAGGTTATCTTTAGCTGCAGTGGAACTGAATTCATCAAGTGTTGCTTTCCACAGGATGGCATTACTTTGATTTGTTAAATACTACAGTTTAAAGACCTCTCTAATCTTGCAATTTTTTTATGGTCATAAGAGGCTGAGGTTTGCCACTTCTGTTGTTATTAGATACAAGCTCTTTCAAAATTTATTGTAATTTGGAGGTACATCCATTAAAAAGGTACATAAATATATTTCCAAAATATATGGCTTATAGTTTTGGATACTATGGCTTAACTTGGTAGACAGTGAAGTGCCACACAGTCATGTTTGTACGCTCTTCATGGAAGGATTGAGAGAGAATTGGAGGAGAAAAAAGTGAGGAGAGGAGACCAGACCAGACCAGACCAGTGAAGAAACTATGACAAAATAATAACTTAGAAAATTTTTATTTTGTCATGGCTTAATGTGTGGATCTTTGTCCGTGACAGGGGGACAGCAGGCCCACAGGCCCACACGCCCCAAGAAGATAGAAAGGAGGAGAAAAAAAAGTGTTGGCTGTTTAGGGGCCGGACCAGACTGGTCCAGTGGCTATTGCAAGCAGGAGACCCACAGAACCATGCCCTGGGGAAGACAAAGGGAAAAGGGAAAGTGTAGGGAAATCGTAGACGGATCTAAAATAAAACAGTGGCACCAATCTGAGGAGGAATGTTAGTTTACTAAAGATTATATCGAAATTGAGGCCAGTAGATCAAAACAGAGAGAGAGTTCCAAGCTGAGATTCTTACACTGTAAGCTGCAAGGGGACCACATTCTTCTCTGCTGCATAGGAAGAGAGACTCCCGGTCAGACAGGAGGCTTCACCAGCCTCTCCAGTCGCAAAGACACCTGGGGAGTGCAGCTCCTCCCCTCCCCCTCAGAGAACCAAGCACCCAAAAAAGGCAGTCTGCGGAAAACAGGACATTAACTCTTTAACTGCCAGTGCTTTACATGATGTTATGATGTGGAATACCAACAACAAATAAAAATCACAAAACCATGACAATTTATAAAGAGTCATGGAGATGAGCTTTTGGCAGTGTTTTGCACTATTCTGATATACTCACCAAGTGCTGAACTCTTGTGTAAAAATTACTGTACTCGTTTCTGAAGTTGACAGATTGATTAGCAAGATACTACACTGTTCAGCTGGTATTTGTAGTTCTTGGGAGAAATGCTGAGAGTCTTGATGTTTGAATGCCTGTTTTCATCAGATGACAATTAATGAAGAAGTGTTCTAGAAACTCATTTTGTCATATTATATTTTACTTTTGTTATTAAAATGCCTAGGAAAAAAAAAGATTCACAGCTTCTTTATGAGGCTTCTAATTTTTTTGCAACAACTGAACATCAAAGATTGAGAAGAGTTCCTGCGTCTAGATTTTCTCCCCAAAAATACATATCTTGTTCATATTCCCTCTGATTTAGCCATTGCAGTATCATTTTAAAACAATATAATTTGCTATAGATGTCCTATCTACACATTCCTCCTGCCTTCCCTATGCCTTTATTTTACTGTTAAAATAACAGTGGTACAGGATTGCTCTTCATTCTGTAGGCTGTATTACTGAAAAATGAGTGAGAGTCTTGATTACTTTACAGATAAATCTGATTAACAGTTATGTTAATTAAAATGCATGGTTTTTAGGCTATTCTGAACTATTTATATGTGATTTACTTCATATCAACAGCTAATTTGTATTTAATGCAAACTAATGGGTTTTATGTAAATGGAGCATGTGGCAGTCTATTTAAAAAACAAATTATCTGTAGTTTCATTTCAGTTATTTTAATTAAATTTAGAGTGTGTGTGCAGTGGGAACGGATAAAGGATGTGTTATATATGAAGTGCTGATGATTAAAACCAATTTAAATATATAGAATAAGAAACAAGTGATTCTCTTAGCAGAAACACAGATTCATTTTCTGACATTTGCATTCCCTAAAAGAATACACACAAAAGCAAGCTAGGGCATGTGCCCAATGTTTTTTGAACTGAAGAGTACAAATAGTTCTAATAATACTGCAGAGATTATCTAGTTCACATTTACGAAATGTTTTGAAAATTATGGGCTAACTACATTCTGAATGCAGCTGAATACTGGAGTAAAGAAAACAGTATCTCTTTACACGAGGACTGATCTTCCTGAAAATAATATGCAAGTTCCCAATACTTAACGCAACCAGTGGAGACTACTATGCAACGTGATGGCTGTACTGATTGTTTTAACATCAAGCAAGAGATTATTTCAAGATGTTTAGGACAATACTAATATCATCTAGCAGTTTTTAAACCTGAAGTATCATATCACTCGTGCCCTATTTGCTTGTATTTCCTGAGCATGGCTGAGTAAACTGAACCCTTACTTTTCACTGTTCTGAAGAAATTTTGGTCACAGTGTCAGCTCAACTTCTTGATGATTTTGTATCTCCCCCACTTTAAAGCAGTCTGACATTCTTTGTTGGAGATTTGTAATGAAAATATTTTTTTAACTCTTGTCATCTTCACTGTTGCAAGCCTTTGATAAGATGTGCCCTCAGATATTTTTATTTCTCTGTGAAACTTCAGATGCTAGGATATATTTTCAGGAGCTTAGCCTGGATCTTCATCAACAATTCTAATATAGCCTCAACAGTGTGTATACTGCATGCCAGTGAGCTGCTAAACTTAATTAATGTTTTATTTTTTATCATGTGTTTTATGGCCTGAAGTTGCGCCAGGGGAGATTTAGGCTGGACATTAGGAAACATTACTTTTCTGAAAGAGTGGTCAGGCACCAGAATGCCCAGGGAGGTGGTTGGGTCACTGTCCCTGGAGGTGTTCAAGAAACATTTAGATATAATGTTGAGAGACATGGTTTAGTGGGGTTATTGGTGGTTGGTGGATGGTTGGACTGAATGATCTTGTAGGTCTTTTCCAACCTAGCTAATTCTATGATTCTATGATTCTATTGTCATCAGGAATGGAAATGCTGACTCAAAACCATTGTTTGCTAATGTTAGTCATAGTTCCACGGATTATAGAATCATAGAATCATAGAACCCTTAGAGTTGGAAGAGACCTCTGAAGGCCACCTGGGACACCAGAGCTAGATCAGGCTGCCCACTGCCTTATCCATCCTCGCCTTGAAAGTCTCCAGGGACAGTGTAGCAATCACACCACTAGGCAACATATTCTGGTGCCTCACCACCCTCACTGTAAAATACTTTTTTCTTGTATCTAACCTAAATCTGCCCTCTTTGAGCTTGAAATAATTTCCCCTTGTTCTATCACCACAGACCTTGCTAAAGAGTCTATCCCTTTCTTTCCTGTTGCTCCCCTTTAGATACTGAAAGGCCACTATCTGGTCACCTTGCAGCCTTCTCTTCTCCAGGCCTAACAGTCCCAGGTCTCTCAGCCTGTCCTCATAGGAGAGTTGTTCCATTCCGTGGCTCATATTTGTGGCCCTTCTCTGGATGTGCTCCAATAGGTCTATGTCTCTCCTGTATGGAGGACTTCACACCTGAGGCCTCACCAGTGCAGACATTATGTCATTTGCTCTAATTTCAGAGGCTGCAGTGGGAGTTCTCACCATTATTCTTTCCGTCGTGGCAAATACTGTGACTCTGTTGCTCAGAAAGACAGAGTTTGGACAACTGGAATGGCAAGTTTACTCA
This sequence comes from Numida meleagris, assembly GCF_002078875.1. Classification (NCBI taxonomy): domain Eukaryota; kingdom Metazoa; phylum Chordata; class Aves; order Galliformes; family Numididae; genus Numida; species Numida meleagris. Next base: position 48,504,506 of record NC_034438.1, on the reverse strand, counting down.
GCTCCTGACCTGTTGTCCATGGATGCAACTCAGTTGTCTTGAAGGGGGAAATGAATCCTAGCACAGGAGCTAGTAGGGCTCATCGAGAGAGCGTTGAACTAGCTATGATGCAGGAAGGGGATAAAACTAGGCTCACCACAGATGAGCCTATGGGAACAATGCTAAAGCTGGGAGTGAGGCAGATGTCTCAGCTGAAGTGCATCTACACCAATGCATGCAACATGGGCAACAAACAGGAGGAGCTGGAAGTGATTGTGTGGCAGACTAACTATGACCTAGTTGCTATTACTGAAACATGGTGGGACCACTCCCATGATTGGAGTACTGTGATGGATGGCTACAAGATCTTCAGAAGGGACAGACAAGGAACAAAGGGTGGTGGTGGTCTGGCTCTTTATATTAAACAGTGTTTTGATGTTGAAGAGCTTGGGGTTGGGAATGATAAAGTTGAGTGCTTATGGATAAGGATCAGGGGGACGGCCTGTAGGGGTGGCACCTTGGTGGGGGTCTGTTATAGACCGCCTAATCAGGATAAAGAGATGGATGAGGCATTCTATGAGCAGCGCGTGGAAGTTGCATGATCGTCAGCACTCATTCTCATGGGAGACTTCAACTTCCTTGATATATGCTGGAAATATACAGTGCAGAGGAAGCAGTCCAGGAGATTTCTAGAATGTGTGGAAGATAGCTTCCTGACACAGCTGGTACGAGAGCCTACCAGGGGTGCTGCCCTGCTAGACCTGCTCTTCACTAACAGAAAAGGACTGGTGGGAAATGTGAAGGCTGGGGACTGTCTTGGGCAGAGTGATCACGAAATTATAGAGTTCTCTATTCCTGGTGATGTCAGAAGGGTAACTAGCAAAGCTGCTATCTTGAACTTCCAGAGGGCAAACTTTGACCTGTTCAGGACACCTGTTGCAGGGCTCCCTTGGGAGTCACTCCTGAAGGGTAAAGGAAGCCTGGATGCTCTTTGAAACAGAAATCTTAAAGGCATAAGAGCAGGCAGTTCCTGAGTGCTGTGAGGTGAGCTGGAGGGGAAGAAGACCGGTGTGGATGAACCGGGAACTTTTGTTGAGACTCAGGGAGAAAGAGAGAGTCTACGTCCTCTGGAAGAAGGGACAGGCTTCTTGGGGAAACTACAAGGAAGTTGCTAAGATATGCAAGGAAGGAGGAAGTTAGAAAGGCAAAAGCCCAGCTTGAACTCAGGTTGGCCACTGCAGTAAAAGAGAACAAGAAATCCTTTTACAAATATATTAACAGTAAGGGAGGAACGAAAGAGAATTTCCATCCTTTACTTGATGTAGCAGGGAATGTGACCATTGTGAATAAGGAAAAGGCTGAGGTTCTCAACACATTCTTTACATCTGCCTATAATAGTCAGGTCAGTTATCCTCAGGGCACTTTATGCACGACCTGGAGGTCTGGGATGGAACACAGAATACACCCCCGGAGATTCAGGTAGAGACAGTTAGAGAGCTGCTCCTCTATCCGGACTGTCATAAGTGCATGTGACCAGATGGGCTCCACCCTAGGGTGCTGAGGAAGCTGGTGGAGCTGATAGCCAAGCCACTTTCCACTATCTATCAGCGATCCTAGAGAGGTCCCAGAGGATTGGAGGCTTCCTAGTGTGACTCTAATCTACAAGAAGGGCCGTAAGCAGGATCTACAGTTCTGTAGCAGAACTACAGGCCTGTCAGCTTGACCTCGGCACCAGGGAAAGTTACAGACCAAATCGTCTTGGGTGAGACCACTCAGCACGTTCATGGCATCCAGGCCCAGCCGGCACAGGTTCATAAAAGGCAGGTCGTGCTTGTCCAACTTAATCTCCTTTTATGACCATGTGACCAGACTGGTAGATGAGGGAAAGGCTATTGATGTAGTCTACCTAGACTTCACTGTAGCCTTTGACACGGTCTCCCACAGTATTCTCCTGGGGAAACTGGCTGCCCATGGCCTGGACAGGTATACTCTTCTCTGGGTAAAGAACTGGATAGAAGGCCGTGCCCAGCAGGTAGTAGTTAATGGAGTTAAGTCCAGCTGGCATCCCATTAGAAGTGGCGTACCCCAGGGGTTGGTACTGGGGCCTATCTTGTTTAATATCTTTAATGATGACCTAGATGAGGGGATTGAGTGTACCCTCACTAAGTCTGCAGATGACACCAAGTTGGGAGGTCGTGTTGATCTGCCTGAGAGTAGAGAGGTCCTTCAGAGGTATCTGGATAGGCTGGATTTCTGGCTGAGGCCAATGGGATGAGGTTCAACAAGACCAAGTGCTGGGTCCTGCACTTTGGCCACAACAACTCCATGCAACATTACAGGCTTCGGGCAGAGTGGCTAGATGACTGTGAAGAGGAAAGGGACCTGGGGGTGTTGGTCGATGCTTAACTGAACATGAGCCGACAGTGTGCCCAGGTGGCCAAGAGGGCCAGTGCCATCCAGGCCTGCATTAGAAATAGTGTAGCCAGCAGGAGCAGGGGGGTAATCATACCCCTGTACTCAGCTCTGGAGAGGCTGCATCTCAAGTACTGTGTTCAGTTTTGGGACCCTCACTACAAGAAAGAGATCGAGGCCCTGGAATTTGTCCAGAGAAGGGCAATGAAACTGGTGAGGGGTCTAGAGCACAAGTCTTATGAGGAGCAGCTGAGGGAGCTGGGATTGTTTAGTCTGGGGAAAAGGAAGCTCAGGGGAAACCTCATCACACTCTACAACTTTCTGAAGGGAGGGTGGGATGAGGAGGGGATGAGGGGATTATAGGATCATAGAATCATAGAATGGCCTAGGTTTTTCTCAGCGCTTTGCTTCCTGCTGTTTCTTGCAAGTTACTTGTTCCAAGGCATCAAGGACAACTCAAGAGTCCAGCACGTCCAAGTAAACATGCCCGTTGTCATGTAGATAGTTTCCCACACAGTCCAAAATCACTCAACGAGAACTCCTTTATGTACTTAAATGTACACTTGCACTGTTTAAGACTGTCCCAAGTGAAGAGAACAAATCCTGTATCAGAAGGAGATGTAATCTATGCTGTTTTTCTAAGTAGCAGAGGAAGCCATTTGAAATAAAAATTTTGTGATTCCCTATGCTATATTATTCTTTCTGTGACACAGGGAAAAGCGTAATGTTGGTATCATTTAAGGACAAAAATGCATCAAGTGGTTTTCCATATGGTGTCTCCCCCAGTAGAAATCACTCTGAGTAATATAAAAGATATACACAACCTACAGAAATAAATTTGCTTGTAATTCATGAAAGGAAAAGATAACAAGGAACAGGAAGACCTATTTGCCTTGATGCACATTTTGCCCATATTTGAATTAGAATTCTTTGTTAATATAAAACAAACTTTAATGTTTACAAATATTTTTCTGTTTCCAGACTGTTGCAGTTAAATGATAGCAAATCATGAGCAAACCCAAAGACTGTGCTTCAAAGATTTGAGAGAATGTTGGCCATGAGAGCACTTAATGTCTGGCAGATGTTCAAGACTAATGATATATGCCTCACTACAATTAAATTCTAACATCCTCAAAACTAAAAATGGGAACAAATTATGTTCTAATGGATTGCAACAGCAAATATAGCTCAAACAAGTTGATAGATACAAAACATTTTGAATATTTTTAGTTCAACATTTTAAAGTATTGTATAGACTACTTGACTCCATGTTGCAGCTTGTATTCCCTTATGCAAAATTTGCAGGTATTTATGGCTTTGTCCTACAAACATTGTTTTTGTTGCAATTGTGTGAACTTCTTCCTGTATAGTTCTTCAAAATAGTGAAGAGAATATGAAAAGAATGATTTCAGAAACAAGATATAAGATTAAAATGTTTTCAAAAATCTCACTTTCATAGCCATATAAACCAATAAATATAAATACATCCTCCAACACCTTATCAATATGCCCATTGCTATCAAAGTCTATGTATTTTATGTAGATCACAAATAGAGAAAATAAAAAATTGCATAATTCATTTGAACCCAGGTCTACTTTTAGGGCAGTCTTTATTTACTGGTACTAGGCAAACTAATCAGATTTAATTTATGATTAACCTCAGTTTGGAAGGCTTTAATTTTTAATAAACAAATGAAAAATTATATGTCAGATCTGCATCTTTTACAAAGTGACTATGTTAAGTCTGGGAATAATTAGTATTGTTGATTCTGAGCTTTTCCTGGGAATATTTTCCATGTATCAGGGAAAATGCAGGCCTAGTTTTCCTGTGTCCAATTTAGTCTATCACATTTTAGATCTGATTCGTGATCTTAGTCAGATACAAAACTTGCAATAAGTGATGAAACTTAAAGCTGGGTCATACTTTGTTTAAAAAACAAGGATTATTTCAACCTATGCAGTTTTGAATCAACCTGGAACAGGACAGCTGGGGGATCAGGCCTAGCCAGCATGAGTTCATGAAAGGCAGGTCTTGCTTGATCAACCCGATCTCCTTCTATGATTAGGTGACCCACCTCGTGGATGAGGGAAAGGCTGTTGATACAGTCTGCCTAGACTTCAGCAAAGCCTTCAACACTGTCTTCCACAGTACTCTCCTGGAGAACCTGGAAGCCTGTAGCTTGGACAGATAATCTCTTTGCTGGCTAAACTGGTTGGATGGCTGGGACCAGAGAGTGGTGGGGAATGGAGGCACATCCAGCTGGTGACTGGTCACGAGTGGTATTCCTCAGGGGTCGGTATTGGGGCCTGTCCTGTTTAAAATCTTTACTGATGACCTGGATGAGGGCATTGAGTGCACCTTCAGTGAGTTCGCAGATGACACCAAGCTGGCAGGAAGTGTCAATCTGCCTGACGGTAAGAAGGCCCCACGGAGAGATCAAAGAATCATAGAATGGCCTAGGTTGAAAAGGACCTCAAAGATCATCTAGTTTCAACCCCCTGCTGTGTGCAGGGTTGCAAACCTCTAGAGCACACTCCCCAGAGCCACATCCAGCCTGGCCTTGAATGCCTCCAGGGATGCGGCTTCCACAACCTCCTTGGGCAAGCTGTTCCAGTGCGTCACCACCCTCTCAGTGAAAAACTTCCTCCTAAAATCTAACCTAAACCTGCCCTGTCTTAGTTTAAACACACCCCGCCTTGTCCTATCGCTATCCACCCATGTGAACAGTTGTACCCCCTCCTGCTTATATGCTCCCTTCAAGTACTGGAAGGCCACAGCGAGGTCTCCCTGGAGCCTTCTCTTCTCCAAGCTAAACAAGCCCAGTTCCCTCAACCTTTCTTCATAGGAGAGGTGCTCCAGCCCTCTGATCATCTTAGTGGCCCTCCTCTGGACCTGCTCCAAGAGCCCCACATCTTTCTTGTGCTGAGGGCCCCAGGCCTGGACACAGTACTCCAGATGGGGCCTCACAAGAGCTGAGTAGAGGGGAACAGTCACCTCCCTCTTCCTGCTGGCAACTCCACTTTTAATGCAGCCCAGAACATAGTTGGCCTTCCGGGCTGCAAGCACACACTGCTGGCTCATGTCCAGCTTCTCATCCACCAGGACCCCCAAGTCCTTCTCTGCAGGGCTGCTCTCAAGGTGTTCTTCCCCCAGTTTATATAAATACCTGGGATTGCCCCAGCCCAAGTGCAGCACCTTGCATTTGGCCTTGTTGAACCTCCTTAGGTTCTCGTGGGGCCACTACTCCAGCCTGTCCAGGTCCCTCTGGATGGCTTCCCTTTCCTCCAATGTATCAACTGCACTGCTCAGCTTGGTGTCATCTGCAAACTTGCTGAGAGTGTACTCGATGACATCATCTATGTCATTGATGAAGATATTGAAGAGCACTGGTCCCAAAACCCACTGTGGGAATCGAATGTTGATTCTGTATTAGAACAAGATTAGAATTTTCTTGATTTCCTGGCCTCTGCTGCCATCTGGGTCCTTTATCAAAATCTAGCTAGTAACAATTTATGTATAGTCAGCATGAAAATATATGTTGTACTTTGTCACACACATTGCAAGAATATCCTGCACAAATTAAAAGGACAAGTCATGACATGCCGTAGAGAGGTCCTGAAGAAGGTACTGAGGAAGGCCTGGCACCTCTCCAACCCCCTACGGTGCTCTTTGTTTAACAAAGGAAGTGTCCTTCATACACAATGGAAGAAGCTTTGGAGAAAATCACCATATCAACACGATAAGAAGAGTACCCAGACATCTTGGAAACAGCAGGATGGCCACAGTCTAGCACAAGATAGAACAAGTGTCAGAATGTAATTAAAAAATGTAAATCTTCGATAAGATTGTGAACCTGGAGTACCCAGCCAATGGGGAAACAGGGCAGTGGGTAGGTAAGGGCGGGAAACAAGGTACAAAAGCTGTCATACTGTGTCCATAGGGGCTCCTGTTTTACAGGACGCCTACCATTGCAATTACGAATTAAATCTGCTTTTATCAGAGATACTGTCCTGATAAATTATTTGGATATTTCCAACACCACCCCTGAAGGACACCACTTGTAACCGGCCTCCACCCTGACACAGAACCATTGATCACAACCCTTTGGCTGTGTCCAGCCAACCAGTTCTTAATCCACCAAACAGTCCATCCTTCAAATACATACCTCTCCAAATTAGAGAGAAGGATGTGGTGAGGGACAATGTCAAAGGCTGTGCAGAAGTCCAGGAAGATGACATCTGTTGCCCTTCCCCTGTCCACCGATGCCATCACTCCATCCTAGAAGGCCATTAGATTGGTCAGGCAAGATCTGCCCTTGGTGAAGTCATGCTGGCTGTCTGAGATCACCTCTTCATCTCATATGTGCCTTAACATTGCATCTGGGAGGATCTGCTCCATGATCTTCCCAGGCACAGAGGTGAGGCTCACCAGCCTGTAGCTCCCCAGGTCTTCCTTTCTCCCTTTCTTAAAAATGGAAGTAATGTTTCCTTTCTCCCAGTCACTGGGAACTTCACCCGACAGCCATGATTTTCCAAATATGACGGAGAGTGGCTCGGGAGCCACATCAGCCACCTCTCTCAGAATCCTGGGATGGATATCATCTGGCCCCATGGACTTATATATATTCAGTTTCACGAGGAGGTCTTGGTCTTGTTCCACTGTTACAGTGGGACAAAATCTGCTCCCCGCACCCTCACCTAGAGGTTCAGGGTCCTGGCAGACATGGGAAGCCTGACCATCAGTGAAGACTGAGGCAAAGCGTTTGTTGTGTACCTCAGCTTTTTCTGTGTCTGAGGAAGCCAGCTGTCCATTACCTTTCATCAGAGAGGGAACACTCTCCTTGGCCTGCTTCCTCCTGCCTGTGTACCTGTAGAACCCTTTCTTGTTATCTTTCATATCCCTTGCCAAGTTCAGCTCCATCTGTCCTTTGGCTTTCCTAATCCTATCTCTGTCACGGCGTTATCTATGGATATTTGTCCGTGACAGGGGGACAGCAGGCCCACAGGCCCACACGCCCCAAAAAGATAGAAAGGATGAAAAAAAAGTGTCGGCAGTTTAGGGGTCAGCCCGGACCGGTCCGGTGGCTAATGCGGTAGGAGACCCGCGGAACCACGCCCTGGGGAAAACAAAGGGAAAAGGGGAAAGGTAGGGAAATTGTAGACAGATCTAAAACAAAACAGTGGCGCCAATCTGAGGAGGAACATTAGTTTACTAAATATTATATCGAAATTGAGGCCAGCAGATCAAAACAGAGAGAGAGTTCCAAGCTGAGATTCTTACACTGTAAGCTGCAAGGGGACCACATTCTTCTCTGCTGCATAGGAAGAGAGACTCC
>NC_034438.1:48459044-48496679 GCF_002078875.1 Numida meleagris | reverse complement strand
AGGATGTGGTGAGGGACAATGTCAAAGGCTGTGCAGAAGTCCAGGAAGATGACATCTGTTGCCCTTCCCCTGTCCACCGATGCCATCACTCCATCCTAGAAGGCCATTAGATTGGTCAGGCAAGATCTGCCCTTGGTGAAGTCATGCTGGCTGTCTGAGATCACCTCTTCATCTCATATGTGCCTTAACATTGCATCTGGGAGGATCTGCTCCATGATCTTCCCAGGCACAGAGGTGAGGCTCACCAGCCTGTAGCTCCCCAGGTCTTCCTTTCTCCCTTTCTTAAAAATGGAAGTAATGTTTCCTTTCTCCCAGTCACTGGGAACTTCACCCGACAGCCATGATTTTCCAAATATGACGGAGAGTGGCTCGGGAGCCACATCAGCCACCTCTCTCAGAATCCTGGGATGGATATCATCTGGCCCCATGGACTTATATATATTCAGTTTCACGAGGAGGTCTTGGTCTTGTTCCACTGTTACAGTGGGACAAAATCTGCTCCCCGCACCCTCACCTAGAGGTTCAGGGTCCTGGCAGACATGGGAAGCCTGACCATCAGTGAAGACTGAGGCAAAGCGTTTGTTGTGTACCTCAGCTTTTTCTGTGTCTGAGGAAGCCAGCTGTCCATTACCTTTCATCAGAGAGGGAACACTCTCCTTGGCCTGCTTCCTCCTGCCTGTGTACCTGTAGAACCCTTTCTTGTTATCTTTCATATCCCTTGCCAAGTTCAGCTCCATCTGTCCTTTGGCTTTCCTAATCCTATCTCTGTCACGGCGTTATCTATGGATATTTGTCCGTGACAGGGGGACAGCAGGCCCACAGGCCCACACGCCCCAAAAAGATAGAAAGGATGAAAAAAAAGTGTCGGCAGTTTAGGGGTCAGCCCGGACCGGTCCGGTGGCTAATGCGGTAGGAGACCCGCGGAACCACGCCCTGGGGAAAACAAAGGGAAAAGGGGAAAGGTAGGGAAATTGTAGACAGATCTAAAACAAAACAGTGGCGCCAATCTGAGGAGGAACATTAGTTTACTAAATATTATATCGAAATTGAGGCCAGCAGATCAAAACAGAGAGAGAGTTCCAAGCTGAGATTCTTACACTGTAAGCTGCAAGGGGACCACATTCTTCTCTGCTGCATAGGAAGAGAGACTCCCGGTCAGACAGGTGGCTTCACCAGCCTCTCCAGTCGCAAAGACACCTAGGGAGTGCAGCTCCTCCCCTCCCCCTCAGAGAACCAAGCACCCAAAAAAGGCAGTCTGCAGAAAACAGGACATTAACTCTTTAACTGCTAGTGGTTTACATGATGTTATGATGTGGAATACCAACAACAAAACAAAAAAATCACAGAACCATGACAGTCTCTACACACGCAGACAACAGGCCCGTATTCCTCCCAGGCTACACAACCCTGCTTCCACTTCCTATACATTTCCCTCTTTTCTCTCAGTTTAAGCTGCAGGTCCTTGCTCAGCCATGTTGGTCGCCTGCCTCCCCTGCTCGACTTCTTCTGCTGGGGGATGGAGAGCTGTTGCACTCTCAGAAGCACGTCCTTAAAGAGCTGCCAGTTCTGTTCTGTACTCATGCCCTTAAGGACAGTTTCCCAGAGGATCCCATCCAGCAATGCCTTGAGCAGCCAGAACTTTGCTTTCCTGAAGCTCTGGGTTCTGACTCTGCTTTTTGCCAGGCCTGTATTCTTCAAGATCACAAACTCCACCAGGGCATGGTCACTACAGCCCAGGCTGCCTCCAATCTTGACCTCTCTAATGTTTTCCTCCACTTTGGTGAGCACCAGGTCCAGCAGGGCTTCATCTCGGCTTGGTCCATCTAATACTTGGACCAGGAAGTTATTCTCAACAAACTCCAGGAATCTCCTGGATTGTCTGCCACCTGTTGTGCTGCTATCCCAGCAAATATCCAGGTGATTGAAATACCCCATCAGGACAAGAGCCTGAGAGTGCAACACTTCCTGCAGCTGAAGCAAGAAGACCTCATCAGCAGACTCCACCTGATCAGGTAACCTATAGCAGACTCCTACCTCTAGATGCCCTTTACTGGACCGATCCTTGATTTTAACCCACAAGCTCTCAACCTGATCATGGCTGTTACTGAGACACAGCTCTTCACAATCTATCCACTTCCTAACATAGAGGGCAACTCTCCCACCCCTCCTACCCTGTCTATCCCCTCTGAAAAGCCTGTAGCCCTCAATCACAGTATTCCAATTGTGGGATATGTCCTATCATGTTTCCGTGATAGCAATTAGGTCATACTTTCCCAATTGTGCCATGGTTTCTTACTCCTCCTGTTTATTTCCCATGCTGTGTGCATTGGTATAGAGGCACTTCAGCTTGGCTATTTGTCTCATTGCCTTCTCAGAGGAGCCCTCCATAATACCTCCAGGATGAGTCTGGGATTTCCCTCTACCACTTCCCAAGGTGACAGCATTCCCACACTCTGTCACCCAGTACACCCCCTTCCCCCATCGTATCTAGTTTAAAGCCCTGCTATCCAGCCCAGCCAGCTCGCTCCCTATAATATTTGTGGCCCTTCTAGTCAGTGGCCTCCCATCCGCTGTCAGCATTCCCCCTTTCTCAAGGCTGCGTCCCAAGCCATAGTACCCAAAGCCCTGAGTGTGATACCATTCACAAAGCCATTCATTCAGCATGTCCATCCTCCTCCTTTTGTCCAGATCCCAGTCACCAACTGAGAGAACAGAGGAGAACACTACTTGCACTCCTGATCCATTCAGCAGTCTTCCCAAAGCCCTAAAGTCCCTTTTGATCGCCTGAGAACTTCTTTTGCCTACCTCTTCATTTCCAATGTGGAAAACTAGTAAAGGATAATAATCAGAGGGCTTGACCAGGCAAGTGATGTTCCTAGCAACATCTCTCACCTCGGCTCCAGGCAGGCAACACACCTCCCTGTGGGACAGGTCTGAGCAGCATATCGGGCACTTGGTTCTCCTCAGAAGGGTGTCCCCTATGATGACAGCCCTTCTTTTTTTTCCTGGTGACGTTGTAGTGATACAGGGAGCAGTCTGACTAGCCCCGGGCAACCTCTCCTGCGTGGATGGACCTTCACCCACATCCACATCCCTCTGACCCTCCAGCTCCAGAGCCTCATATTTGTTACGTAAGGGCACCTGGGAAGGTGGGACAGGCTGAGAGGCAGTCCACTTGCTGTCCTGAACAGGGACTTGTTTCCATCCCTCACTGTCCCTGAGGTCACCTCCTTCCATCTGACTGTGAGAGGGTAGAGGATCCCCAACTGCTCGAAGAGCATCTACCCCCTGCCCTTCCTGTAGGGACGGCAGAGTGTGACTCCACCAATCAGTCTCCCTCTCACAGTTCCAGATGCTTCTGAACCTTTCTGCTTCTTCCTTGAGCTCCACCACCAGGCTGAGTAGCTCATCCATGTACTTGCGCTCCCTGCAGCCAGAGACCTGAACAGCCACATTTCTGGGCAGGGCCTCCATCTGGGTCGCCACAGTCTTCCTGGGGCAACTCCTCTGTCTGGTGTTGACTGTGTTTAAACCTGTGGTCTTAGAGACTGCCAATAGGAGAGCTGGTCTCCTGAGCAAAGAGGGACAGGACTTATGTGCGCTGCTGCTTGACCAACCTCCCACACCTGCTGCTGCAGTACGGTATGGGCAGTGCGAGCCATGCTAATGCACTCAATCCCCTCCTTGTTCTCAGTGGGCAGCAACACTGCTTGCTCTGTGTGTCTTGTGGGTGGAAGCTAGCTTCCGCCCTCCCCTAGGCTACTTATAGCCTGGCAGCCAAGGGTCAAGGTCAGGGTCAAGGGTGGGCAGTGCCAGCTCCACCCCTGCTAGGCCTGCAGCCTTCCACAAGCTTCCAGCCCCCGGCACACGCAGAGTACTTTTGCTGGCTTCAAAAAAGCCTAAAAAGATCTTTTTTGTCAGCCTTTTTTGCTTCAGATCCCTTGCCCAGTGCAGTCACCTGCCCTGAAGCTGGTCTGCGCAGCAATCAGGATCTGGACAGGTTGGATCGCTGGACTGAGGCCAGTGGGATGGCCTCAGTCCTTAAAGAGCTGCCAGCTCTGTTCTGAGGGTCAGCCTCTTCACCCAGACAACAAATAGGACATGAGGAAATGACCACAGGTTGCACCAGGGGAGATTTAGATTAGATGTATGGAAAAACTTTTTCTCTCAAAGAGTGGCCAGGCACTGGAATGGCCTGCCCAGGGGGGTGGTGGAGTTACCGTCCCTGGTGGTGTTCAAGAGGCATCTGGATGAGGTGCTATGAGATATGATTTAGTAGCTTAGCAGGCAGTAATGGCGGCAGGAGGACGGTTGGACTAGATGATCTTGTAGGTCCTTTCCAACCTTGTGATTCTATGATTCTGTGAATTGTAACTTGGAAGTTTAAGTACTACAACTTTGTCAGAAAATAGGTAGTCAAATAAAAACAATTCAAATATGCTCTACTGCCAAGATAATTTCTAGTTCAAATGCATTATTCCAATAAATCCTACCCAATGATGATAAAGTAGATTAACACATTTTTTTCTTATGTTGATAGCTGTGGGTATACATCTACATCTATATCTGCAGACAGACTTGCTGAGTAAGGTCTTATCTTGTCTCCAGTTACCATAGTGGTAACCATAGTGGTTGACACTCAGCTGAGCAGGAGCCGACAGTGTGCCTAGGTGACCAAGAAGGCCAACGGCATAAATAAAAAAATAAAGTTAGCAGGCATCTTATTTTTACATTTTTATCCTTTTACTTTACAGCTAATAAGGTTCATTTAATGTGATTTTTAATCGAGAAATATGCCAAGTTATTTAAATAAAGTATCTACAGCCAAGAAATTCATCTCAATCTCCTGTATGCTTTATCTACATAGACTTTGCTTTATCTCCCTGAGAGTTCAGTTTCAAACATGTATTACAAACCTATTTTCACGAGTGGATGTGTTAATAATACTACAGCCATTTGTATTCAGACTTCAGCTACCTCAACTTTAGGGACCCTTTGTCTCACAGACTTGATTCATTATCACTATAGCTAACAAGTTTTCAGTTTCTCAATATCATTCTCTTATTTATTTCTAATTTACAATACAGCAGCCTTTGCTTAACGTCTGCCACAGAGAAATCTTCCTGATTCTATTCTTGATATCAAAGTTGCATTAATTCTTCAACACAGATTTAAATCAATGAAAATATGATGTTAAAAAGTCTTTTTATGCAAAGAATTTGATATGTTCTTAGTACCAGCATCTCAGTATATCCCCAGGATACAAGAAAATAGCAATTTTTTATCTTTTGTTACAAGTAAGAGGATGCTTATACTTGAAAGATTTTGTAAGTAGATCTGTATCATGAACATTTCCAGCTTTTTCCAACAGCTCTGTCTTTAGAAAATATACCACTAATGTCTGAAAAGTAAAGAAATTCTCAAACTTAAGGCTAGTCTGAATAAAACAGAACACTGCTTGCTCAGTGCAATTTATCCTATTGTATCATTATAGCTTATCAACATACATTGTCAATTTATGAAGACATGCAAGACTGTGAAACAATCTTTCATTTCTAAGAGACATTCTCGTGGTATTTCATTGCAGGGCAAAGTAGTCATAAAGCAAGCAGGCTTTTTTTTTTTTAAGAATAACTTTTTTTTTTGAGAATAACAGTTTTAAGTTTAGCAAAACAGAATTATCTAGATACGCTAACAGAGAACTATTCTAACAGAGTTAAAAACTATGCCTTAAATTTACAATTTTCCTGCATCTGACATCCATAAATGAGAAATGTTTAGATTGCATATTCTTTGATCATAAATACACATTGATAATACTACATTGAAAACTACACTGCACAGTGATGTAGAGTTATAGGGAATTTTTCTGCCTATAGTGAGTGTGACTTTCAGTTTCACTAATAATATATATAGTGCCCGATCCACTCTCTGTAGATGACATTGACTCATGTTATCCTGCACAAACATACAAAATCTTTAGCTCATTTATCAAAGTTCAATAATGCAAGCTTATGCCAAGTTAAATGAAGGCCATTAACAAAATACTCCAAAATCCATTCTGTAGCAAATAGCCAGGGCAACTTCCATGTTACTTTTACAGTCCAAGAGAAATTGCAGAACTAGTGGTGTTCCCCAGAGCTCAATCCTAGGACCAGTCCTGTTCAATACTTTTATCAGTTGTCTTGATATGGGAATGACAAATGCACTCCCTAAACTGAGAGTTGCTGTTGAGTCCCTGAAAAGAGAAGAGGCCTTACAAAAGGATCAAAATATATTGGAGCATTTGGACTAACAGGAATGGCATGAATTTCAAGAAAGTAAGATGCTGGGTTCTGCACCTGGGCTGGAGCAATGCCAGATTCAGGTACAGACTGGAAGATTAGTGGCTGGAGAGCAGCTCAGCAGAGAGGGATCTAGAGGTGTAAGCCCAACACGAGGCAGCAGTGTGCTCTGGCAGCTGAGAGGGCAAACCATGTTGTGGGGTGCATTAAGCAGGGCATACATACTCAGTCAAAAAGGGTTCTCCGACTATACTTAGCATTGGTGCAGCCTCACCTTGAGTATTGTGTACTTTTAAGAGCTTCACAATACAAAAAGGATGTTAAGGTCCTTGAAAGCATCCAGAGTAGGACAGCAAATCTGGAAGGCATGTCCTGTGAGGAGAGGCTGAAGACAGTTGGGTTTCTAGTCTGGAAAAGAGGCTCAGAGATAACCTGTGCTCTCCACAGTTTCCTGCAGAGGGGAAGCACAGAATGAGACACTGGTCTCTTCTCTCCAGTACCATATTGCAAGGTGTACAAGAACAGCACAAAACTGCATTAGGAGCTGATCAGATTGGAAATTAGGAAAAATTTCTTTATGGCGAAGGTGGTCAAACACTGTAACACACATCCTTGAGAGGTGGTGGATGTCCCATGCCTGTTAGTGTTAGGAGACATTTAGATAATGCCCTTGATAACATCTTTTTGTTAGCCCTACAGTTGGAGAAGTCTTCACTGACATAATTGGAACTATAGAAATTCAGTCAAGAGTTCCCATTGGTTCTCTGACAAAATAACTTCAGCAGAAGTAGAATTTTTTTCTTTGGTGTTGAAACTCCAGGTTCATAGGTAGAACAGCCACCTTAACTACAAACGTATCTTCAGGCCAATGATGAACACTAATTAGTTTTACGGTTTATAGCAGATCATTCAAACAAAATGACAAAGAATAAAAACAGTTTTGTAATTCAGAGACTAAAACCAATGTCACAAAATGGAACTATTAGATACATTTTCCTGTTTCTTAATGTGGTAACAAACATTCACTCAATTTTAGAAATAAATTCATTTTTAGAAGTACCAGTTTCTAGATAGAATTAATTTTTGGTCTCTAAATAAAGTCAATGTCTATAACAACACAAGAGCCTAGAACAGATATTTCCATTGAGTTGAAAGTTCTTAAAGAAACCAATGTAATATTTCAAACATAATTATACACATACAATCAGTAAGTTAAAGGGAAAGACTTTTATTGTAATCAGTGGTACTGTAGAAAATGCTCTGCCTCACTTTCCATTCTGTTAAAAGTCATAAACTCAGACAAGTTTATTCTCTATATTAAGGATTTCTGTGTTGAGAAAACCATCTATCACCAGTTTTTGCTACTTTGGCTAGACGGTGATGGTATTACTGTAAATTTGATGATTGTCTGTAAGAATCTGTTGTATTGTATTCATTAAGTAATGAAAATATTCTCCCCTAAAATGATCCAGTTTCCACTTCTGATTCACTATATACTTTGCCACAGAAATTCACTCCAATATAATAGTAGTAAAACACTACAAAAGTGTTGATTCCCCTCTCTTGTTCTTAATGTCCATGCCTTAACAAAACCATAAACATGATAGAGAGCTGCACTATTTAAAAGCAAATATTATTTCAGAGGAGTAGACAGTACAATATTTAGTTTTCCTTGAAAAAAAATGAAAATGTATATCCAAGGTGATTGGAACTACTAACATCTGAATTTGCAAAGCACGTACAATTAAACCACTGCAATTTCCAATAGTTATGCTATTAAATATGATGTTATTGTAATAGGTTATTCTAAAACAGCAAGCAAGAGCCTGTCAACAGTATTTTTGTAACAATGTCTGTCTGATTGTTTGCACACGTGTGCATCCATTTTCTGATAATTTACAATTTTGCTTATCTTTAGAAGTTTGATCAACAAATCAAATAAGCAAAAAGAAAGTTTTGAGGCCTAAAAGATGCATCAGATCCAATTGCTCATGTAAGTTATAAAAGTATTAAAATAAAAAAAGAAATTGTTTTCAAGCATGTAACTGAATCCTCAATTCACATTTCTAAACAGTCTATGAATTAGGAATGCACGGGAAAAAAAAAAAACAAAACAGCAACATAATCATCAGTATATGTTTCTGTTTAACCGCTTCCAATTTCTCAGATATCTGGCTAAGCTAAACTTAATGTTCCAGTGCTAGAATTAAATAAGAATCTGGAAATAAAATAAAGATATAGAAAACTAAAATATCTACATTAGAAAGAGACTATTACTACAATCTATTTGGGGGTGGGTTTTTTTTTTTTTTAACTCTGGTCTGAAGTTAACTATCAGTTCATGGACTATTATGTTGCTAACTGTCTTAGTTTCAGCTGGGAAGTAGTTGCTCGCTACCCCCCCAATGATGTCCAGCTAGCCCTAGGAGCAGTAGAAGAGAACAAGATTAACTCCCATTCTCTTCAAAACTCCTTTTGCATGATGTCATATGGTACAAAATATCCCTTTGTCCAGTTTAAGTCAGCTGTCCTTATTCCATTCCCTCCCTGCTCCTTGGGCCCTTCACTGCAAATGGCCTTGTCTCTGTACAACACTGCTTAGCCACAACTACAAACATTGGTATATTATCAGCATTGTTCTTCTCCTAGAACCAAAACATAGTATCATACCAGACACTGAATAAAACAATTCCATCTCAGCTGAAACTAAGACACTAATAATACCTAACTGGTGGTAAACCAATAGAATATCTTCATTCTCTTGATAATACAAATTGGAAAAGCAATGCTTTGGAAGAAAAAATGAACAACTGTATAAATGTTTTTGTTTTTCTTTTTCTAGGATATGAAGAATGTATATAAAACATTACTTATATAGTGAGGGATTTCTATTAGTTTGGGGAACCATCACTACACCTACCCCCACCAACAAAATTCACTGTTTTATTGTCTATTTAAAAAAAATAAAATAAATAAAATAAATAAAATAAAATAAAATCAGGAACAGTCTGGAAGTAAGCATTTACAACATTAATTTCTATAAAACACTCCTGTTGTTATACAGAATCTTCAATGTGAAGACATAGTGAAAACCGAAAATAAAGTGATTTCATTAAACATACACAGCTCATTAAGTTGTTCAATTTTGCATTAAAATCATTAGTATTTTAAATGTAGCACAAAAAATATTTGGCAAGTAGTGACAGGTGTAAACATAAAATAGATATACTTTACCAGAAACAGATATTCACATACATCTATTCAATAAGTAAATATGCATGAGTAAAGCTACTCTTTTTCTTATTGGTTTTAGTCTCATAGAATATTTGCCCAAGTTTTTTCTTTATGGATAATCATGGTAGCAAACTATTTTTAATGGTTGTGTCTTTTCAGTATACTGCTGTCTCAGTCTGAGGTTTGGCATAGGACTAGTATCTTGCTCAGAATGAACTGTACTAAAATTAGATAAAATTTGTTCTTACTAATATTTGAATATATTTACACCTAAAAAGTGTTGCTGGTGATTATGACAGGATCTCAACATCATTGTCATCAACAGGATAAGGGAGTTGCACACTCCTTCACTACTGCTGCTATGTAGCACCCACTTAGCCTTCACTGTAAATCCAAACTCTGATTGTTATGTATTTCTTTGTGACATGCCAAAACTGGCCTCAAACTTATTTATGCAATCAAGAGAAATACATTACTTGCTTAAAAAATGAAAATATGCTCCCTAAAGACTATCTTCTGCAGTGCAAAAAATATAGCAATTGTGCAAAGAACTAGCTGGCTATATAAACAAGACTGAATATATAAATCAGTCTCCTGTAAACTTCCTAAACTCCCTGACCAACAGAACACTATTCAGTTAAATGGCAAGCAATTTATTTTTACGTTAATTTGTGAATCAGGACCTATAGAGAATTACAAATTAAAAACTACGGGTCAAATTTTCCATGTTCTCATCAAGTAGGAGACCAACATAATTCTATTCTGGTATCAGAATGAGGTCCAAGCTTTCGAGGACTAATAGGAATTGTACTATGAACAATTTATATTATAATTTCTTTAGAAATGATACTGTGCTTCATTTCTCAAGTAATTATTCTGGTAGATATTAGACCTCTTTGTCCTGTTCTTCTTCCAGATACAGGTGTAAATCTTTAACACTGGACCCCGTGTACCATACTTTGCTCACGCACAGTGTCAGAGGAATTCTGCAAAGCAAAAATTATTTTGAGGGTAAGGGTTCTAGAACAGCTAAATATAGTTATTTTTGTTTCTTTAATTGCATCTCATAAACAGACAGAAGTACACAGTGCTTTTAATTAAAAGTTTGAACACCACTCTTCACTAAAGAAAAATGCTGTGAGGAGAACCAGTTAATGATGAACAAATGTAGGGTCTATACAACTATTTTTAAAAGAGAATGAAATCTTTTATTTCCAGCTGGGAAATCTACATAGTCAGGAGAATATATATGTACAGTTCAGCTAGAAAATCAGGGCCAACGGCTGCACTTAGGGATGCAATCATTGGGTTTGAAAAAGTTTGACATATCATACAAATGTAGACACGGGGAACTTAAAGAAGTCACTCAGACAATATACCTAGACAATTCTGGTAGACTCTCATCTATCGTATCATCATATTTTCTTCAACAAAGAAAGGAACATGTATTATTCATTACACAGCAATATTACAAGGTAGCATAGCCAAGCCAGTGAATTCTTATCCAATTCTGTTTCACCACATTCAGCATATCTTCAAGGCAACTTATTAGTTGTCTGCCTGTTTTTGACATATGCTTGAGATTTTTATGCTGATGGATTACTATCATGAACTAATTCTTAATTCAGAAGCTCACATTTCCTCCATTTATGCATGTAAAATACAAAAACTAAAATTTGTTTTTAATTGGATTCATTATTAATCAAGAATCAAAGCCAAAATTCCCTCTACTCAACTAATGAGAGTCCTTCAGACTTTACCTTGTTTAATTGTCTAGTTACCATACATCTTCAAGTCTCTTCTGAGCACACCATCAATGACTTTTCCTTCTTAACAATAAACAAGAGTAGTCTTTGTCAAAATTTTTCAGCAAATCATGAAAATTACCTCAAAAATGAGCACATCTCTAAAGCACATTGAAATAAATAGGGAAATATTCAAATAATAATTTTTAAATAAAAGTAATATACCAGAGCTAGATCTACCAAAAAAAAAAAAAAAAAAAAAAAGCCAGCAGAAAGCAGAAAGTGTTTAGAGGTGTACCATGTCTAATTCCATGGGATACCACAGTCTGGATATGTCCTCAAGAGTTTTTCAGTTGTCAATAGCTGCATTGCTGGAACTAGTCAAGTACGGACAATTATAAAATTATCAGATAAGCAGATAAGTGCCCATTTCTCTCTACAGACTATAGATGGACATGTAGTGTAACTACTTCAAATGTACATGTCTCCATCTACTAGTATCTGTCCATTTTGTTATATGAACCCAATCTTAACTAATCTTGGTTGTCACCTCTAAGAGATTATTCAGGCACTGGAGAACAGAGATAATCTATTTGCATTCATAAGAGTGGTTTTGATAGAGCAATTTCAATTTTCATAAAAGGCAAACGGAAGGAAATTTTACTTCCAAGTCTAATCATAACACTGATTCTCCTGTAAAATGGAGCACTGATAGGTTAGAGGCTCTGTAGATTACTGCCTTGTTGAAAAATAAATCAATGTCAACATTTCCAGTCCTCCAAAAATCTGTTACCTGAAAGTTAGGAAAATGTTTCTGATGTGGAAATAAAACACTTGAAGCAAGGAATGTGGTTTAGAACATTTCTGAGATCTTGGATGAGCTACAAACTATGTCATACAAGTCCACATCTCTATTTTGCTTAGCTTAGACTATGGTTATAGGAATCAACAACATTTGTTACCAGAGTACATAGAATTTCTCACATTTAATAAAAAGTAAATAGTTCTAGCTTTTAAAGAGCTGAGAAGAAGAAAAGGAAGGAGTGGAAGGAGGAAGTCTGTGTATGTTTTCCCTGAAAACATACAGTATATATACATATATATACTTTTTTTTAATTACAATCAATGCGGTGGGAAAAAAAAAAACCTGCTTTTTAAAAATAGGTATTTGCAAAGTTGCACTTAAGAACTTTTTGTAGACAAACACTAAAGACACATAAAATGAAGATACATAATGGAATAGTATAAATGACAAGATCCAAACAGAACAAGTGCATACAATTTAAAAACTAGACCAGGAAACAGGCAGTCCTCCAAATTATCCAAGGGAGTCCTGGTTTCATCACCTCAGTATAATTATGTGGCTGTAAAGTTACTTGGTAAAGGATATCTCCAAACAAAATGTTCAAGCACGTCAACATGTTTGTGGAATGATTTTCAGTACTACAGTTATCCTTGATAGGACTTCCTATCCTTTCTGCATTTCATTGCCATTAAAGAAACAGTTGAACTTTTTGTTGTTCTTTTTTTACTGAGATAAAAAATAGCTTACTGAAATAAAAAAAAAAAAAACACAACTCGTTGAGATCTCTAATTCAAGAATACCTGCAAGAAGAACAAAATTACAAGTCTGAGAAATTTTATAAGGCAGTGTTACCAAGAATAGCAGCAAAGAAATGAGATTGTTTTGATATTTTAATTCTGTTGCCATTTTATACAGCAGATACATAACAGGGGGCGTTAACAAAAGAGTCTGAAGTTTCTGCCCTCCTGAATTAAGTAAACTTCTAATTGGTTACAAAAACTGGTGCTTTTTTAGCTTCACAGCGTGAAACTGACACAGACAATTAAAATATTTCTTGTGATTTCTTTTCAATATTCTTGTAAATATTTTTCAATATAAAATGAACAAATCTCATAGTGGTTTAAGACTGAAATACTTAACACCTTGATGTGCATTGTGATACTACTTGTTACAGCACTTTACAGATCCTGCATGCAAGTTCAATCATTCTGAAATTAATCTGCTTCTGGAGTTTGTGTCTGCTCCTAAGAAATCTAACAGTTGTTGGCAGGGCTATTAGAGTAAAATGCAAGCAGGGAAAACACAGGTGAAAAAAAGCACATTAGAACTCGATCCAAAATGCTGACATTTCACATCACCTTGGAAGCTCAAGTAATTAGAGACCATGAACTCCTTCTACTTTGAAAATCAGTTACCTGAAATAAGTGTTTTCATACCAAGCATACTTTTCTCTCTCTTCTTTACTCATCTCTTCAGAGATGATGCACAAACCAAAAACACTTCTCTGCAATTTTCTCCTTCTAATCCCCAGAAGCATCAGATAAAGCAGGAAGATTTTGTACATGCTGACCACTCCTCTGTTCATAGCCCACCTGAGGACATGATTTCCCCTGGGTGACCTTATGCAAGACATGAATTGGCCACGTCTTTCAGACAGCAGGTGAGTTGTCAGTCTGAAAATACATACTGCCACTGCTACTATTTCAATCTCATCTAAGGCTTCCTAGAAAGATTCACATCCCAGAAGAATACCTGACACAGATTCATACCATTGAAACACAAATCAGATCTTTCTATATTTAATTGACATAGACCTGAATAACAGCAAAAGCCAGTTTACACTTGCAGTGTCTAGAATACAAAATTAACGTAACATTTTTTTTCTTCAACATAAAAGAAGATGCCATTCAGTGAATCATGAATTTTTTTCAATTTTACTCCAAGATACTTTACTGCTATGTTTTGTATCAGTCTTTCCATTTGAAGCATTATCACACGTGCATATTCTATATCAGAGTATAATACTCCATTACTTATTTATATTCAGGAAGCATTTTTTCCTGCAATTTTCTCTTTCAGGAGAGAAAAAATGAAGAAAAGAGCACCAAATCAGAGTGATAAAATCTTTTTTATTATCCATATCTGGAAATATACTGTTTTGAAATACTATCACACTTTGTTATTGCTTCCATCAAGAAAAATATTTCTGTCATTTCCCACAATTAATAATGAGAAGTTTTAATCACATATAATCCTAATCATGTTACTTTTCTGATCCTCTTTATCTTGCTGTGTCATTTTGATGTCTTCTTGTCCTGTGGGTTTGAAATGTGCACTATTATTAGCTCATTAGGTCTTCTAGCCTCTGGCTCAGTGAAGAATGATTCACTATATTTCTTAGCCATTGACAGTTTCAATTCCTTAACCTCTAAATTTCCCTTGATAGATAACTATGCTTTACCCCATCTTATTTCAGCTTTCCATAATATCCCTTGTCACTACATTCTGAAGTCAGCACCATAATCCTGTATATAGCAAAACTAAATAAGTATAATTTTCCTCTGTCAGTCAAGATTTTAATACAATTTGTTCTTAATTCATTATGGATTCAACCAACTGACTGAACTGGTTATTTAATATTTAATAATAAGTGGTTCAGCTTCTATTTTTCAGTTTGGATTTTTGGATTTAGATACATCACTCCTGGTTCAAAGCTTATGAACTGTTTTAAAAACAAACAAAATAAAATAATGAATTGTCTACCATAGTAAATGCTATCTAATTTACTGCTAACTGCGTAAGTTCACACAAATTATAACTTTCTAGTTAATCTGCTAGCAATTTTGATGTTGTGTCTAAAATCTGTACAGTACAAAATCAAAAGGCTGAGCTTACTCACATTAAGTCAACTGGAAGAGTACATTTCACTTTAGTGGTATGAAGACAAAGATCACTGGCTTTCTTTTTTATTGTGCAGCTGATAATATGGTTCACTCCAGACACTTAATGCTCATCTCCTTAGTTGCTTTAGAAATTGGTTCCTAAGTGAGAAAAGCATTTGGTAAATTCAGGCTCCAATTACTGCACTAGCAAAGCATATTCTATCTCATTTAAACTCAGAAAACTCTGCTTTTTCATTCATGAGATTATTTGCATTTAGACAACAGGAAAAAAAGTAAACAAAAAAAAAAAGGATATTTCCTTAGAACATTCAGGGGTAGATACTTTTCTTTTTAAAAAGCTCAGTTCACCTGTAAAGTCAGTACTGACACCACAGTTTTTTATGAAGACCTTTCTGGAAATTGGCATCGGGAATGAACACAGGATTCTATTCATATTATTACAAATGTAATACTCAGAAATCTTGCTCTTTCTCAGTCAATATTCTTGTACATTCAAACAGTTCTCTGATCTTTGTTACGCAACTTCAATTAGTCAACCTGTCTTTAACTCTACTTCCAGTTCTTGGTCACAATAGTCCAGGAAACTGTTGTCTATTTTGTAGCACAACTATTTGTTTCTCAGAAAGAAAAACCCAGATCTTTCTCTGAGTTAACTGTAGTGAAATTAATTTTGTTTAAACAAACCTTTGATATCATACAATTCAAAATATATCCTTTTATTTACTTCTGGAACTTTATCAGTGTTGCCTAGATTGATTATAACAATGTAGCCACAACACTGAATTCTTATCTAACTCTCTTCCTACTCTTGAGTACAAATTACCTAGTTTTGCAGATTGTTTAATAAGTCTTTGTAAATTTCAAATTAAAAAAAATCTTACTGTTAAATCACATAATATCATGATACTTCACAAAGACGAAACATATTAAAGTGATTCTACATCCAGCCAAACGACTCTACTTCTTATCTATTCTAGTACGTGAATGAAAGAGCATGAGAGAAGAAAGAAGGATAAAAAAATTTCTGTGGAGCTTGGTGCTATTAGACAGCCCAGAAGATATTTTCACTACTAACTCTGCTTCTTCCAGGCATAAACCCAGCATTCACTTCTCTTCTACCATGTTCAGACTCATTCAGCCAGATCCCTAAGATTTCCATCTTAACCATTGTTCAGTGCTAAGAACAAGACAAACATGGGAAATCAGAATATTTTGCTTCCCTAATGACCAAAATATCTCTCGATGATTGCAATCTATAAACTACTGTGGATTAGCAGTTCAAAAACCCATTGGTATCCTATGATTTACAGCTTCAGAATACAAATAACTTCTTTACAGTAAAAATATTTATAGAAAGTACTAGATCTGACGGGGTTCCTTCAAGCACATACATGAAGAGAAGAAGCAGATTTTGGCTCTGTTACACATAATATGTGATTTATTTGACAGTATACTAACACCTAACAGATTACCTTAATTCAACAAATCCCATACTTCATTAAAAAGCTGCATCCTTTCAAATCCTTTGTCAGTCAACCTGCAGTCTCAAAAAACAGAAGAGTTATATTTGATGCAAGAGATTTAACTAGTAAATGGTCTTTGAAAAGATCCAACAAGTACTTGTTAGCACCCAGATTTTCCAATGATCTAGCAGTTGGCAACCCTGTCTGTGGTAGGAGGGTTGGAACTTGATGATCTTTGAGGTCCCTTCCAACACAAGACATTCTATGATTCTATGATTCTATGGTTTTAAGGGCTCACAACATGCAAAGTCTTTGTAGTGAGAGCTCCTGGTGTGAATTTAAGTTGCTCACAGATGAATGTAACTGACTATGGAAATGCATTATCAATACATTTCCTGTCTGTGATCACTCAAGAAACCATCAGTGCTCAAGCTCCACTTCAGCGCTTTATGCTTAAGTTTTCCCCTAATGGATATGAAAATCACTGTGTCTATGTCACTAATATCTCATCATATTAAATTTATTCAGTAAATTAATGTCAAGTAAATTGTTTGATTGTGACTGTATTTTAATTAATTTTGATGAAACTATTTATTTTGGCAAAAGTAATCTAAACAACTACTATCACTCTCACAGTCGTCTTTCACCATCTGTGGCTTTTAGTTTGGGCAGTCCTGCCTTTACCCTTCCTGTCCCTCCTTCCTGCTTTGTCAAAAACCTGCCTTTTTTTTTTTTCCTACAAAGACAGAACTGTGTCCATAACTGGATCAAATTCACCAGGTTTCTCTTCCCAATCCAGGGTGCAGTTTATAATGTTACATGAATTCTCTAGAGAAACACGTATTTACTTCCTAGGATACTATCTTTTTTTCATGTGCGACTTTTACTGTCTATTTACTGTTAGCATACCCTTTGAAGAGCCTGAAAAATAACTGCGTGATTAATATGTAGTTTCGAGAGGGGAGAATGTATGTTGCTTTTTTATTATAATTCTCATGTGTTTTTCTTAAATTGAATAATGACATCAAACACATCAATACAAGTAGAGGTGTATGATTTGTGTTCTCTCTATAATAGCAAATAATATATATTAGAGGATTTATTTTTTATTTTTTAATAAATCAAATTAATCTCTAAATCTAGGATGTAGTCCTAGAAAAGGCTGTCTTTTTTCCATGGTCATCCTTTGGAGTTCTTTTTAACTTTCCATAATATGCCTACAGACCAAAAGGTAATTTAACACTTAACAGGACATGTTGATGGTATTTCAGGGCATGAATCTCCCTCTTTTACCAGTTTTATAGCTGCACAAAAGTATTCACAGTAATGGAGTAACCCCTATCTCATAGAAGCCTGTGCTAAAAGAGATCTGTATCCCAGGCTCTCATTCTCATCTGAGGCAGATGAGCTGTTAGGTATTCACATGGGATCAGTGAAAAAAGAGGATTCGCAGTAGAAAGTCAGATCAAAATCATTTAACAGACTTTAAGACAAACTGGGTTCAGACTTCATGTTGATTCCTAATTCCACAGAGACTTTTTAAAGCTAAACCCATTTTCCTTAGTCATGAATAAACCCTCAGATGGGCAAGTCTTGCAAGAGAGGCATATTTTGGCTCAGAAGATTGTTCTATCTCTCTAGAGAAAGTAGAGAAAAATGATTGACTTGCTTCAGGCCAAATAGGTGAAAGGATCCCAAATACACAAATACAACAATCAAATAAAAATACTCTAAGTTTCCCTTTCAATGACTGCAAGCAGTATTTTGGTGTTTTTATTTGTATTTATTTTCACTATAGAAGCAGCACTTTTGGTTAGATTTAGATGAAATCAGGAAATTTATTTTTGAATTTATATCAATAGAGATGTTATCTCTGCACTAAAGCATTTATTTTTCTCTTAAGGATGTCACTGACTAAAAAAAGTATTACTATTTGGAATATTTTTGCATATTTGCAGAGCCACCTATGTGACTAAGTTTTATTGTTAAGAAAAAATTGTCCAGTGTTGTTCACAATCTCATACGAAATTTTTTTTACAGGCTTTTTCTTCTCTTTTGGTTAAAGATGATTGTCTTACCATCCTCACATGATAACACAGATCAACAGGGGATTCATCTCTATTAAAGGAGATTTTTAGAATGAAATCAGCTGTGGGATGTTTTACAAATGTGGTGCAATAAACTCTATATAATTAAAAAAAAAAGGTGCACACAGGAGTATCTGGGGAATTAGCATAAATGTAGTGTTTCACTTGGATTCATACAAGAAGGACCTCTGGGAGAGTAAGACACTTTTTAAATAGCCTGTGGAAAAAAAAAAATCTCTTTGTAGGGTCCTAAAGAACAAAATTTGCATATTAATAGAAGATTGAACTGCCCACCAAGTATTCTTTAGCCGTTGCTTTCTCTTGTCTATTTTGCTTTTCATGTAAACATCTTTCATAATAAAAAGAAACTCCTTCATCTTCAGTTATTGCATTGAATCTCCAAGGTTTCATAATGATTTTTACATTTGAACTCTTCTGAAAAATGCACCCTGGATTCTCCATTAACTAATTTTCCCCTATCCTTGTAATTTTTTCCTTTTCAAGTTTTATGTAACCTTTTTGGTAGGGTCTGACTATTTTTTAAAGGCTAATTTTGAAGTGGTTTTGGCTCTAATCACAGTCATGATTTTAGATTGGACCTTTTCGAGATCATTCTATTTTTAATTTTAGATTCAATTATTAAAAAATATCAGAACTAAAAACCAAATATTTGACCAGGTCCAGAAGGATCTAGTCCAGAAGGAGTATTCTGTTCTGGAGTGGTCAACCAGCAGTAAAAAATTAAGCATTTAAGCAAGCTAAAGAAAGTGGAGTACATTAGTAGAGATTGGCATATGGATGTGAATAGACTCAATAAAAAATATTTTCAAAGCTGTTTTAAGATTAGTTTTAGAGAACTGTTAACATTGCTATGCTCCTCAATTTGAATATATGATTCTATATAACGTGACTTTAAACATTATTTACAACAATTATTTAGATTTGCACACCACTGTTTTTCAAGTTTTATGTAAAGTTTGGAGAAATAGATGAGTAAGATGTCATGTTCTGTTCTAAATGGATCTCTGTATGCAGGATGAGACAGTTGTTCAGATAGACATCTTTTCTCAGGGTGAAGAGCGAATCTGGAAGACTGTCAATTTTTTTAGTAAATAGCATTGCACAAATAAAAGCAGATATGGCTTAAACTCTGAATTCTAAGTACCATAATTATAGCTTCTTCAGACTGGCATCCTTACTAGATTCCCACAGCTGGTATCTCTTTTTCTAATCCTTGTATTTATCTTGCTCATTCTCCAGCTTCCAGCTGTTCCCAGGGACTCCACAAAGATTTTCTTGATCTCTGTCGGACTTTACAGTGATTCTTCCTACTTCTATGTGAAAAGGGCACTGTTTTTGCTGATACCATCCGAAGTAAACCATTTACCTTTCCCACCAGAGGAACCATGGTAGACATGGTGTACAGGCAGAAATGGTTTCTAGTAATTCTCATAGTCCCATGAATGCAATTGCAAGCATGATGGATAAATGGAAACTTAAAGTCACGATTTTTGCAGCAAGGTTAAGATGGCTTGTTCTCCAGGGACTGTAGTTGTGTTGAAGGGCATTATGCAACTCCAGCTATTCTGTGGTTTTTCTGAAGTCATCAGTGCAGATTCTGTCACATTGATGTCAGTTCTGCAAATTAGATAGCAAAGGAACAGTACACAAAGCAAAGGCAACATCGGTTGTTTTCTTGCTGCTTGCACTTCACTGTCTGAATTGAGATTGAGACCTCCAAGACAGAAATTGAAAAAACTTGTTCAGAAAATTTTCAATTACAATCTCTTGAATTTAATGACAACAAAGATTCTTGAAATAAATTGCTATAAAGCCAAGTCCTAAACATTCACTTTCTATCTGTAGTTAAGGGAAGTTGAGTTCCCCAAAAGGTGTTTGGCAGAGTCTTTTATTTGAAGATGGTATAAGTTCTAGGAGAAGCAAATATGAACTTGTCTGGCGTATGTATGCCAATAATACACTGTGTACTCTGCTGCAACAGCTATTAATGCCATGGAAGTGGGCTCTCATGACCACTCTTAAGGAGTTCAGCTACTCCCAGTGAGAACTCTCATGGTAAGTAGTGAATAGTGAATAGTACAGACTTACATTAGTGAATAGTACAGTTTATTAAAGCAAAAGATTACAGATTCTTTTGGATTGTTAGTCCTAAATACACACTCTGCAAAGCATGTGCAAAGCTAGCTGAGAACATGATAAATAACATGACTGAGTACAATTGCATTAAATCATGGAATAACTCTATAAAAATTCCTGTATTTCCAGCAGAAGCACTTGGTACAACCATGTGTGTGAAACCTTACCAATATGTATCTCTATGCAGGGGGGAGAGAGGCTCAGCCTGTCAACTGATCCCAGCTCGTCTGTGATGGTAATCTTCAACTCCTCTCCTCCTTTCTTCTCTCTTAAGCCATTTTATACAATTTTTTTCTTTCAAGGGGATATTGAGTGTCTCTAGCCAAATGCACCTTTGTCTTGCAAAGCTTACGTGAAAACACATTTTTGACAGAAAGGCAGAAAACTTCTGGCTAAGGACTCACTCAGAAAACCAAAGTAGTTATTAGTTCCAAAAGTATCATTAGTCCTCATCCTGCAGGATGATCATGGAATTTGGCCACAGGACATCCACTCCACTCCACACTCCATGTTGTTTTTTAAGTAGTGTCAGTCTATCAGGCTTCCTTGGTGTTTGCTAATAGCTAAGGTTGTGGGTCACATTGCTTAGGGAACTATAATGGGATGGATTATCCAGTGCAATCCATCCATGAGGCTCTACCTTCTCTCAAGAGGTGGACATTTCAGTAAGTCACCTCTAGTAAATATTCCACAGACTCTGAATTCAAAGTCTGCAGTTCTGGAGACTGAGCTTTACCTTCTTCACAGCTGACAACACCCTAGTGGTCCAAACAGTGTGGTTTGGCTAATTATGTGACATCGCTCAAAGTAAGATGCTTTGAACTTCTACAGTAATGACAAGTCCTTTGTTCCTTGTATGACTATTTCACGTTTTATTGCTTTAATGAAGATAAAATGCTGTTTCTACAAGTTAATGAAAGGATCTCAGTTTTATTTTTTGGCAAAATGTGCAGCGAAGTACCAAATTACATTGGAGTGACCCATGAGGAACAACAGCTGTTAGAAATATCTCAGAAGTGCTTGATAAAGAAGAGTTAGAGTGTGTGTGATAATCTGAACCAGCTTTCTACAACTCATTTTGTTTCTCTCTGAATTTGATTTTAGGTACCAAAGAAGAGTGATGACAACTCCTAGTGAAAAAGTATTTCCACATTTTAGTCCATGTAATCAAACAAAAGTAGAGAATCTAACAGACCAGAATACCCAATCTCACCAGGCCTTTATGCCAGATATTTTGATGCTTCCTGTATGGGCTGCTCATAAATTGTAAGGCATTTAAATTATAAGAGTTCTTTAATTAGTAGATCGAATTATTAGTCCTACTGACAAGAAGCTTTTCTGTTTCTTTCCACTGTCTTTCAATTACTACAATCCTTTTAAGAAAATACCATTGACTTTGTATAAAACTTCTTGACTAGCTAGACCAAAAAAGAATCTGTCACGTGGAGCTGTCAGTCTGACTGCTCTCAGATAAACATGTTGGTGTAAATGTTTTAGAGAGGTTAATATGAGTAAAACTCTATAGCAGGACTTTCAACCAGGGAATTAAGAGATCATGGAGAAAAGGGGAAAAGAGAGCAACAGAAGATAACTAAGGCTAATACAATCATTTTGCATAGACGTTTTGTTTCTGAGTTTGTTTGTTCTTGTACGTGCACAATAGTTTTTCTAGATAATGACTATGAACTTTATAGCTATAGAAATTATCATTACAGTCTTCTCTATATAATGTCTGTGATCAATAAAGAGGGCAAATGAATTCATAATCGTAATCTACAAACTTTCTTCACATAAAGATATTCTCTATTTTTATGATATTTTCATAAATTTTTGTTGAGTCATATTAGTTTATAATATGTAGATGATCAAAATGTTCTGTTTGCCTTTTCTCTCTTCTAACCTGGTCATAATTCTGAATTTGTATCCATTGAACATTGTCCTGTCTTGTCTCATTAAACTGCCCTATTTTCCCCTTGGAACGGTAACCCCTCAGCTAAGCTGTAGTATTTGCACAGACTTGAAGAGGCACCCTTCATTTTTGTCATCGATTTCCACGGCAGAGGAGATCTCACTTTGCCAGTTAGCATGCCACATACAAGGAAATGGGAAAGTGAAATTTTGGATGGAGTAGTTTTATACTTTGACATCCTCTAAAAAGGCTTGCTCTTAGCAGTTTTAGATCCTAATTTCAGGAAGCATCTCATTTCATATGTAGACATATTCTGACAGCATTGGTTGTTAAGAGATATTCTGAAATTTCTAATAATAGGATTTAACAAAACAGTAGGTGAAGCTCAAATATAGCAGAGCAGCCCTTAGGGCACTGCTGTCGGCACACTGCTTGATGTGGCTGCATGAGACACAGCAGCTGGTGGTAATTGCTGAGGTGGATGGAGGACACCCATTGTCTTAATTTTCTGCAGTTCTGTGATGACGAAGTTTTAATTTCCACACCTTCAATGATCAAGATGATCGTTTTCTCTCTGACATCATCAAACTCTTTTAGTTTACATATTTTATTTAGTATCTTCTAATGCTATGTGTAGATACCATTGCATATTGATAAATTTATTCATCCTCAACAACATAAAAAGATCTTAAAAAACTCCAAACAGAATAAAAAGCAAACCTTATTGTATGTCAGGACTTTTGTTACTCAGGCAGGATTTTGAAATCATTATTGTAGTATTTTATTCCATGATATTAAGCTGGCAGATTTAACTCTGTGGTTCAGAAACTTGTACAAGTAAAGGTCAGAGCACAAGTCAAGCTCCTATCTGCTATTAGATATTTAATGCTAAATATAATTAGACGATTGCTGTGTTTAATGTTAAAAATAGAGT
Organism: Numida meleagris; assembly: GCF_002078875.1. NCBI lineage: Eukaryota > Metazoa > Chordata > Aves > Galliformes > Numididae > Numida > Numida meleagris. The sequence goes on along the minus strand of NC_034438.1, from coordinate 48,473,158 downwards.
GAGTTCTTGCATATATTCAACTCATGGTTCGAGTGTCTCAAAGTACTTTGTAAGCTTCATCTAATTAAACTTTACAGTACCCTTAAGATAATGGATAAAATGACTTTTTATCTTTTGAACAATCACCTTAAAGTGTATAGAATGACCTTCATGTTTTCTTTTTGTGTTAGACTACTTCTAATGTTACAGGCAGCTGCTTAAAATGTAGTTCATTTGTTCAGACATTTTACAATTGACTTTTTATGGAGTGTCCTGAAATAATTTGAGAAGAAACATATACAAATGTACTTGAAAAGAAGTTCATAGCAGTTAGTTACAATGTAAAGATTTTCTTTAAATTATCTTTAGAGCCATTTGTGTAACTGATCTCTTGACTTAGGAGGACAAATTTAGCAGCTACTCTAATTAACCAAACTACAGCATGTACTGAATAGTGATAGACCAGTTGGAAGTCTTTAACTTGTATTCTAAGAAGAAAAGCTTAATGGTGCATCATGGTATCTTAACATGCATAATCCAGCTTCTAATGGTGAAGTCTTTACCTACCAACAGAATGCAGGCAGAGTAAAGGAGGGAATAACAGTATAACATACTGACCTAAGCCACTAAAAGAGAAGGATCCAATGAACTCCTCAGGAAATCTTTCCAGAGAGCTTTCCAGATGAGATTTTTATAATCATTTAAGTATGCTCTACATCAAAGACCTAAAGATTTAGGAATATCTAAATCTAACAGTGCAACCTTAGGGGACAAAACGTTCTCTTTAGATGTTGATTGCTTTCCTGTTGAAGCTGTTATCTTTGATTTATACAGCTTCTGACGGTAGCTCTGCTAAAATGTCTAAGTAATTCAATAGAGATTGTACAGTACTCTGCTCTTAATGTTTCATTCAGTAGCCGTATGAGGAGGTCTTTGTTTATGATTCAGGAAGTGGGCTAAAAGATTCATCTGTCTTCACAAAATTTGTTTTGTGATAACAATAGCCTCCTATATTTTAGTAATGTAACCAGTAAATCTAAAGAAGTTCAGTAGTGCTTACTGTGGGTCCAGAAGTCTTTCTCCCCAGAGCTCTTTGTTCAGCTGTCTTCATTCATACATTCCCCCAAATGTCTCATACTCTTGTGTTTATTACTAGGCTCCCACATTAAAAAATATTAGTGTTGTATAAAAAAGTATAGTATTGATGATTATTATGTGACACCCGATATTTCTGCAGTAATTCTGCAGCATGAAGAGTATGTTGGCTCTGCAGTTGTATCTATGTATTGGCCTTATGTGGCAAGATAGTGGTAGTGGAACACTGCAGGGGTGGCCTCTGTGAGCAAATCAGAGCCTGCTCCAGTTGGCTCCAAAAGGGACCCACCACTGGCCAGAGCTGAGCCATGAGTGACACGGCTGTGCCTCTGAGAGAGCAGATTTAAGAAAGGGGAAAAACTGCTGTGCAATGATAGCTGGGAAACAAGAGTGAGAAAATGAGAGCGAAACAGCCCTGAGTCAGCGGAGGAGGAGGGCAGGAGGCGCTCAGGGCGCGGAGCAGCAGCTCCCTGCGGCCCAGGAGAGGCGTCGGAGGAGCGGGCCGTCCCCCTGCAGCCCGTGGGCACCGCGTGGAACATGGAGGGCCCCGCGGTGCGGCGGCGGACGGGGCCTGGAGGAGGCGCGGCCCACGGACACCCGCGGGAGCGGCCCCGGGCCGGAGCTGCAGCTCGCGGGGAGCGGCCCGCGGTGGGACTGGAGGGCCAGGGGACGGGGCTGGAGCGGCGCCTGAAGGTGGGTCCTGTGGTCCTACAGTAGAAATGCACATGTAGTAGTTCATCAAGTTTATTTCTAAAGCCCATTTCCAAAGGAGCTGAAAAAATAGTTTGCTAGAATTAATGTAAATAGTTACATATGACCAGGTGGTTTATTTGATGCTGCAAAGAAGGCAAAGCTAACAGACAACATTAGTTATTCCTTGCAGAAAAATACCTCCAAATCAGCGTCTGATTGATGTTTACTGTAGTAATTGGTAGAGGTTTGATAAACTGGCACTGAATTCTGTAGCGTTGTGAAGATCCCTGTTATGACTCCCAGACAAACTATAGGCAGCGCATGTGGGACTCTCCACGCCGGCAAAGCTGTGCCAGGACATCCAAGACATTGCTGCACAAGGAGAGCAATTTAATCTCATAGACGCTGCAAACAAGCTGTGTTAACATATTGGCAATCTGGGACTAGCACAGCTAGTCAGATGGTTTGTCCCACCTCACTCCAGGACTAAGCCCTGTTCCCCAGCACTCTCCTCAATGCATATCATGTAAGGACAAGGCTTGCAGATCTCAGTACAGAGAGATTCTTGTGTTTGCCATTTGGGGCTTGATACCCACAGGTGGCAGGCGAGCAGAAGAGGCAAACTAATCTAAAGGGTTTAAAATCCCACAATAACCCTGCAAGATTTTCTAGATTATACTGTTCTATGCTATAAAAGAAGCTTACAATTTAACTATATTAAATGAAGCACACAAGAGGTGCTGTTATAGGTGTCCTCAAAATAACCAGCGTTCACCAGGTTATTTATGAGCTCTTTACTGCTGTGGTTAGATGATACTCACATTAACTCATTCAGAGATAGCTCAGGCAGGTCAGCATCCTTAATACAAATGCAGTAGCACATGCTGACAAACATGACATGGGAGTAAATTCAGTTTTAGAAATAAGAGTGTCATGGTTTTGTGATTTTTGTTGTTGGTATTCCACATCATTACATCATGTAAAGCACTGGCAGTTAAAGAGTTAGTTCCCTGGTTACTGCAAACTGCCTTTTTTGGTGTGTGGTCCTCCGAGGGGGAGGGGAGGAGGTGCACTCCCCAGGGGTCTTTGCATTGGAGGGGGTGGTGAAGCCGCCTGGGAGACGTGGGGTCTGTTCCTTCCTACCCGGCAGAGAAGCACGTGGTCCTCATGCAGTTTACTGTGTAAGACTCTCAGCTTGTAAACTCTGTTACAATTTCACTAGCCTCATTTTCGATTATTTAGTAAAATTAGTTGTTCCTCCTCAGATTGGTGCTGCTGTTTTGTTTTAGATTCGCACACAAGTCCCCTGCCTTTCCCCTCTTCCCTTTGTTTTCCCCAGGGTGTGGGTCTGTAGTTTCCCTGCCACTTTAGCTGCCAGACCACTTGGGACCAGCCCCTACCTGCCATCAACTTTTTTTTTCTCTTTTCTCTTCTTTTTTTTTTCTTTTGGGCCTGTCCCCCTTGTCACGGACGCAGACCCTTAGATAATACCATGACAAATATTGGTGGAGGATGTGGGCAATTACTCCATCTTCCATTTTTGGAATGATGTATAAAGGATTAACAGTCATTATGCTCCTTGGAATATACTGGTCTCTGATTAAGTTTATCCTAAACTGTTTTGGAGTTGTGTATGTATATAACCAAATAAGAGCGTTGATGGAGATACCGGCCTGGTGCTTGTACCTCCCGGAGGGAGTGGCTAGTTTTACAAACAGCACCGTACTGAGGCTGGCTTCCAGGTTCTCCTCTCAGTTCCTTACGCACCTTTGGAATTTCGATCTAACAACCGTTGATACCAATTGCTTTGAATGTTTTCCTCCTAATAATACATTACATTATGTGGAGGAAACCTTCCCCAAAACCAGAAAATGCTGAGTGGCAGGGAATATGGAGAGGCCTAGGGAAGACCTTAGAAACATGGGGACCCCCGGTGTCATGGGATTTCACTCTTGAACACCTGTGAGATCCCGAGAAGCTCGGTCAGTTTTTGAGTCAGGGATGGCACGGCCTAGGCAGATCTGAGGAGGCACGACTTATTTGGGGCCTGGCTTGTGCTTATCAAGCTCTATATAATACTGTTTTTGAGAGAGGGAGTTTCCCAGCTGAGATTCGACTGGAGGGGGAATTCCCCAGTCTAAACCTGAGCAAGCACAGGAGGCACCAGTATCGGTGGCAGTTGCTCCTGTGGAAGGACAGAAATGGAAATGGGTGTCCTCACGGCTGGAACGGAAGGAAGAAGCAGAGAAGGTAGAGGAAGATCCAGGCGGGGGGCCCTCCCCAAACCCATTGTCCCCAAGAAAGGCGACAGAAGAAAACAAGAGACATGGAGAGGATAGCGAGGAGGAAGGCATCACTATTACAACTGTCTGCCGACCTCTGAAAATGACCGAAATCATAGTCTCAAGAAAGGAGTTTACACGGCAACCGAACGAAACCATTGTCACCTGGATGCTTCGGTGTTGGGACAACGGGGCCAGCAGTGTGTTCCTGAATGGTAATGAAGCTCTCCAACTAGGGATCATTGCCAGGGACTCAGCCATTGACAGAGGGCCTTTGGGAACGAGTGTTATTAGCTGTGAAGGAAAGGTATCCCTTCAATGATGACCTCGAGCCTGAGATGAGAATGTGGAACACTGCTGAAAAGGGCATTCAGTATTTGAGAGAAATAGCTGTAGTGGAAATGCTGTATGACGCCAGGTTTGTTCCTAACAATCCACACCAGCAGGGTCTTTGGAATAGCCAGTAGTTTGTTCCTAACAATCCACACCGATGGGCCTTTGGAATAGCTGCCGTAGACACAGACAACATTAAGCAGCTGTCTGTTTTGCCTGGCCTATCAGAAGATCCGTCTGTGGTGGGGTTGCTACAAGTAAAAGAGCAACAGGTATCAATTGCCACAAGAACAGTGCACAGACGGCAGTACCGCACCAACAGGGATTCCTTGCTCCCCATTCCTAAGTTGATTCGTCAACTAGAGAGCCAGGGAGCGATCAGCAAAACTCACTCACCTTTTAACAGCCCCATATGGCCAGTGCGTAAAGCCAGTGGAGGATGGAGGCTGATGGTAGACTACCGCAGCCTGAATGAAGTCACACCCCCACTGAGTGCTGCTGTGCCGGACATGCTAGAACTCCAGTATGAACTGGAGTCCAAAGCAGCCAAGTGGTATGCCACCACTGACATTGCTAATGCCTTCTTCTCCATTCCTTTGGCCACAGAATGCAGGCCACAGTTTGCTTTTACCTGGAGGGGTGTTCAGTATACCTGGAACCGTTTGCCCCAGGGGTGGAAATACAGCCGGACTATTTGCCATGAGTTGATTCAAACTGCACTGGAACAGGGCGGTGCTCCCGAGCACCTGCAGTATATTAATGATATTGTTGTGTGGGGCAATTTAGCAGAGAAAGATTTCATAAAAGGGGAGAGAATAATCCAAATCCTTCTGCAAGCTGGTTTTGCTATTAAGCGAAACAAAGTGAAAGGGCCTGCACAGGAAATTCAGTTCCTAGGAGTAAAGTGGCAAGATGGGCGTCGTCACATCCCAGCAGATGTGATCAACAAAATCACAAAACCATGACAAAGAGCTAAAAATTTTTGAAGAAAATCAGCAGAATATCATGAAAGTCTATAAAGCATGCAGAACTTTTTGTTAAATCATCAAGTTCTGAATTGTCCAACAAGTTTCATAGTGATGCAATACAGAGACATTCTGTGCTGTATCTAAAGCTAGTGCTGTGCAAGACAGTGTGTGTGCATTTCAAAGTGGAAAACAAAACAAATTATTTTTGAGTCATAAACTGAGCTGTGGCAAAGGCTGAACAACCTTCAAGTTCTTAGCTAGGCTGCCTTACAAAGTCAGTTCTTCAAAGTGACAGAAATATTAACCCCCAAACAGTTGGCAGAGAAAATTAACAAGAAATTCTCAGTTATACAGTGTCTTAGTCAAACAGATACTTCTGGATTTTTCTCCCCATTAATGTAAATCAAATTAGTAATTTATAAGAAATTGAAGGCACTTTAAACTCCATTAATTCTCACCCCTCCATCTGTGCACCTCCACATGAATAAATCAATCTTAAAAAAAAAAAAAGACATTCTCAAAAACACACCATTTTAGTTATTTAGATATGCACCAACTAGTTACAATATATTCATCTTGTGGCATGTAAGGAGATTTTAAAGTGGTCTTCTCATCCAACCCTGCTGTATGCATCTCTTTCAAATAGCTAGAGTAAAAATGGACCAAGAGAATATTCCATATTCCATTCCAATTGCATATTATTACCTAACTCAGAAAAGTTGTTCTTCAGTTAGCGGAAAACAACTGAGATGTTTATCATCATGTAATTAAAATACAAATCCTTGCTAAACCGGATTCCTATCTTACTTTGTAGACTGCTCAGAAAGTACATAACCATAGAATAGAGATAGACAGAAGATAAGTATATTTGTACATAATGAGTCTTCTGATCTTGTGTATGCTTACATATGTCCCTTAAAACTGGCTAAATATCACACTAAATTAGTAAATATTTTCTTGTATAGCAATTTACCCTTTTCATCTCTCTCCATTGCAAGCATACAGGTTCCAGCTTCAAAGCCTTAGTTGTCAGGTTAACCTGAGATTTGTTATTTTGGTAATTTGTTGCAGAAACCCATACACTCTGGTAATCAAACTGAAAAAAAAAAAAAAGGGGGGGGGGTTCTGGAAACAGACTCTGCAATATTGAATTCAGTGGTTTTAAAGAATTGCATTTTGGTTTAATAAATAAAGAACAATATTTGACCAATATCCTTAAGATATTGAGATAAGATATTAAGATATTAAGATATTAATTAAAAGATATTATCCTTAAGATATTAAGATATTAAGATAAGGAGTCATAAGAAAGAAGCTGGGATTATGTGCGGATGAAATCTTTGCAAGGTTTTTTTCCTTACTGGCCAGGCTTTTTTCCTTACTGTATCAGCACAGCCATCTGTTGCTTCCATCATGGTTTTCCTCCTGTACTTCTCTCTCTGACCTTTCTTTTTCACCTCCACTTTCCAATTCTTCTTTCACTAATATACAGACAGTAACCATATACAAAATTCATAATTCGTCTGATCTGTTTTAGTGACATAGGCCTTCAGACAGACTCATAACTAACAGAAATCAACTGCCACATGAATAATTAATGTTTCTGTTTTTTTGGTAATAAAATGAAGAATCAAAATATTTTTTGTCTGTGTTTGTCTCATCAAAATATTCAGTTAATAAGAAAGTAAACATTTCATTTGCAGGCTCTTGGAAAGAGCAGAAGACAAAAGGAAAAAAGATTTTTTACTAGATCTTCTTAATGAAGTATTGCTACTTTTTGATTTCTGCTTTGAACTGGCTTCCATAGCTTGACAAATCCAGAACAATTTAATGATCACAGAATCACGGAATCATAGGTTTGGAAAGGATCTCTTGAGATCACCTAGTCCCAACCCCTGCTGAAGTAGGTTCCCTAGAGTAGGTTGTACAGGAATTTATCCAGGCGAGTTTTGAATATCTCCAGAAAAGGAGACTCACCAACCTTTTGTAACAGCCTGTTCCAGTGCTCCATCATGGCCAAAGTAAAGAATTTTTTCCTCATGTTTATATGGAACATCCTATGTTCCAGTTTCTGCCCATTGCCCCTTGTTCTATTGCTGGGTATCATTGAAAAGAGACTAGCCTCATCCACTTCGCACCTACCCATTAGATATTTATAAGCATTGATAAGATCTGCTCTCACTCTAGACAAGAAATCGTCCACAGTCTCTCTGGGCAGCTTGTTCCAGTGCTCAGTCACTTTCAAAATGTAAAGTTTGTCCGTTCTCATGTTGAGATGGAACTTCCTGTTATAAGTGTTATGATCCCCTCTCACTCTCCTCTTCTCCAGGCTGAACAATCACAGGTCTCTCAGCTGATCTTCATAAGGGAGATGCTCCAAGCCCCTCATCGTCTTTGTGGCCCTCAGCTGGACTCTCTCCACTAGTTCCTAGTCATTCTTGAACTGGGAAGCCCAGAACTAAATCTATACATCTATCTAGATGTGGCCTTACCAGGGCAGAGCAGAGAGAGAGGAGAACCTCCCTTGACCTGCTGGCCACACTCTTTTTAGCGTACCTGAGGATACCATTGGCCTTCCTGGCCACAAGGACACGCTGTTGTCTCATGGCCAACCTCCTGTACACCAGGACACCCAGGTCCTTCTCTGCAGAGCTCCTTTCCAGCAAAAAAGCTCCTAGCCTGTACTGATGAATGAGGTTACTCCTTCTTCCTCTATGCATGCCCTTGTTGAACCTCATAAGGTTCCTTTTAAGGTTCTTGCTCTCCAGCCTGACCAGGTCTCACTGAATGGCAGCACAGCCTTGACAAAGGAAGCCTTTTTTGCAGAACATTGGCCTATTAACTTGATGGATGTGCTGTACGCAGTTAAAAATGATTCATTCAGTTACTGCAGTACTCACACCAAAGGGCGCATGTTACCTGGGTGTTTTAAAACTTAGCAATGATGTTACTAGAACTTCCAAAGAGGTAGAATTAATTGTGGCAAAGTTTCACATTCAGGAAACAGTTCAAAGAGGTCCCTGTCAAGAGTGCACTTAGCATTAAAAATGACTGAAATGATTGAAATAAGCTTTGTAAATTTTACGAGCAGGATGCAGGCTTGAGGTAAGTCTTCTATAGTGTTTAAACCTTCGCAGTTGCTTGCAGGTAGTTTCTCAAGTTAGCTTCTTGCTCTTTTATGTTTCTCCATAGATTTTATAGAGTAAAAGGTCTGCATTTAATAGGCCGATGTTCTGCAAAAAAGGCTTCCTTTGTCAATATAAACAAGGTTTCTGTTCTTTGAAAGTGATAATTTTTTTTTTCACATACTACGATGAGTTAAATATTAGAAAAGCATTAAAAACAGCTTTCATTGTCTTTGGCAGTAATGTTTTTGCCCACTTTCTTGAGCTTGGCGAGATATGAAGAGAAGGTTAATGTTGTTGCAAAAGTTATGAAATTAAGAATTTGTAGGCAAGAGCCAAGGACAGTAAAAAATGAGTGAGGCTGGGTCTTGAGGGAAACTTCTGCTCTCCAATTATGATCAATAGATACAGGACCTCTAACCAGACTCTGTTCCACAGATCACAGCCTTCTGAGCTCTGCCAGTCAGCCAGTTCTCAATCCACCTTACGGTCCACTCCTCTATCCTACGCTTCCTAAGCTTACCTTCAAGGATGCTATGGGAGACATTCTCAAAAGCCTTGCTGAATACAAGGTAGACAACATCCACTGCTCTCCCCTCTCACTATCTCACGGTCACTGCATCCAAGGCTGCCCCCAATACTTTCCCAACCTTGTTTGTAAGAACAAGGTCCAGCCTATGGACCATAGGCCTATGTCACTAAAACAGATCAGACGAATTATGAATTTTGTATATGGTTACTGTCTGTATATTAGTGAAAGAAGAATTGGAAAGTGGAGGTGAAAAAGAAAGGTCAGAGAGAGAAGTACAGGAGGAAAACCATGATGGAAGCAACAGATGGCTGTGCTGATACAGTAAGGAAAAAAGCCTGGCCAGTAAGGAAAAAAACCTTGCAAAGATTTCATCCGCACATAATCCCAGCTTCTTTCTTATGACTCCTTATCTTAATATCTTAATATCTTAAGGATAATATCTTTTAATTAATATCTTAATATCTTAATATCTTATCTCAATATCTTAAGGATATTGGTCAAATATTGTTCTTTATTTATGCTTTACAATGCAAAAACACATTTATAGGTATTTTAAGAATATCAGCTTGAGGCTTTGCTTTTTTTCAAATGTACAGTGCTGTTACTAGAAGCAACATTTTAATAGTCTTAGAGAAAGGTGATGAATCTTTTTTTTAGCTGTTGAAATTAGCCATAGCTGTAGATTGGAAGATTCTACATGCTCCATCAATAAAAAAGTGATTCTCTAAAGAAGATTGTAAGCATAAGGTGGACAAGTTTTAACAGATCTTTCTGTGTAGACATGTCAGTACATCCAATTTACTGATGATGCTGCCTTTTGCAAGCTATAGTGAAATAATATTTTTCAAAAAGGAATTTCTTGCACAGCCTTGTCTCCTATTAAGTGACTGTCTTCACTGTTCCTTTCAGTTTACTTCCTTTTAATCTGTATTATTATTTCCAGATCTTTTTCTGTGTCAGCAGCAAAAAGCAGAGTCCATGTCAGCCTGTTGCTAATGTATGCTGCAGAAATGGCACAGCTACTTGATGTATGCCACAGCCCAGACCTTTGACTACTTCAGCTTCTCCATGCCTATTAAGAGCTCTTTCCTTACTTCATTCATCAACTTCTGAATAGAAATCTGGGTAGGAAGTGCTTTTGTTTTAATAATAGTGAATGCCTGGAGTCTAAGATGGTATAGTGGCAAAAAGAGCATGATTCAACTAGCTTTTAGATCAAATGCTAGCATTTGACAGAATTTTATTTTGTATTTAGCCAAGACACCTCCCAAGGGAAAAGTAAGCAAATTATTATTCAGCAAAGTATTACCCATGTCATTCATGGTATGAGGGGATCTCATATGATCTGACTTATGTCAAATGGCAGCAACCCATCCGTCCCTGGAAATTACTGAACATTATTAATTAGCTAACAGAGGAGTAAAACATACAGGAAACAGGATACAGTCTCATCTGTCCTAAGTCAACAAATTGAAGTCAAGCTAAAATTCAAAGCTCTGCTAGCACGAACTTGCACAGCCTAGGTTATACCTGATTAACGTCTACTTATGGAGCAAATTACACCATGTTGCATAGCCACTTCAAAGAAATCTGAAACTAAGGAACGCATAAAATTAATTACAGGAGGTAATAGTTACTTTAATGCTGTTCACAAGAGCAAAAGTATCAAGTCAAGGGCCATTCATCTGAGAGAAATGGATATTCGGATATAACCTGTACAGTTATATGCTTCAAAAAGTCAAACAGATGTATTCTCAGTATGTCCAGCAGCACAAACTATTCATCTCAGCTGTAATCTTCATTGTACTTGAAGAGAGGAATTGATTCAGCTATCCATAAATTCTGAAATTGAAATTACCTTTTACAGTAAGTAAGTAGTTCAGCGTATTTAACATATCCATGAACTTACTCAGCACTCACTCCCATGTATCTACAAGGTTAAAAAAAAATCAGATTTTATGTTAAACTACTTCATTTCTTTCCCAAATTAGCTTTCCTTTTGGAAGATAATGCTGAATAGCTATCCATGTAATACTTTCATTATTACAGAATAGAGTAACTACATTAGGTTTGAAAGAGATATGAACTGTAAAGGTCGATTTCCAGATAATGGGATTCATCAAGGAGACTGAGAAGATACTGGGCAAGATTCAAGAAGAGCATCAATTACTTTCCTTCACTTCAACAATTTTGGGGAAAAGAGGAAAGTCAGATTTACAAATTCAAAAACCATTTTTTCTTCTGGCAAAGTGATTTTAGTCCATAACTGTACCTTGTTGAATAGGCTTTTAGTATATCTGTGAACAGGAGATGGTAAGCAGCAAAACCTGCATGATAAAAATTCAGGAAATAAAGCTCCCAGGCACTTCTGATTTCTGCTAATATATATTCAGTTCATTAGTTTTACAAGGAAAATCAAGTTCCCCTTTTTTCACACAACTTTCTTTTCAATTTAAACCATGGCTATAGTATCTTTTCTGTATTTTCATTTATATAATGTCTTTCATCTCTGAACTCTTTAGACAAGTATTGTTTGCTTTTTATACATGATGAAATTAGACTACAGACAGGCTAAGGGTCAGGTGCTGGAGCCTGAACCATGCCAGAGAAGCAAAATGACTCAGTATTTTTTCTGAGAAGAAAGAAGAGCATGAATCTTCCCAAATCACACCCAGTGGTTTTGACCCATTTTATTCTTTTTTTTTTTCTTAATCAGAAAGAACTTGTGTAAGATTGTCATCTTTTTACATGAAGAATTACACTTGTAGTAGATGAGTCTCATTCAAGTGATACACAGTTAATCTTTTCCACACTCCTGCCAAAATAAACAAAAGCCAGATCTTGCCTTTCTCAAACTGAGCCAAATTTTCGGCTGCAATAGGGAATTCTGCTGAGAACACGGTAACATTAACATTTTTTTCTTGGATAACTTAATGCCAGAAGGAAAACAAATAGCTTTGGAGAAACCTGAGATCAAATCTTGAAATTCTGTGGCCACATACCACTAAAATATCCTCAGCAGATATGTCAAGCATTCACCTTCTTCTATTTCTGAAGCAGGATGGTCCAAAGTTCTGGCTCACATTTTTATTTCCACACGAAGTCCAACTAAGCATACTACAACAGGTGCCTTTGGCATTACAACTTCATATTTACTGACTCCTCTATGAATTGTGTAGAAAAGTGAGTTGTTGTTTTTCATCACAATCTCTTATTTACATTATTATCTTTCAGCATACATTAGTAAGCCACATGAACTCTGAAGAAGGGTTTTGCACGCATCAAAGGTACTTTGTTCAGTGTAACAGATATCCGTATAGTGATAAAAAGGCTACTCATGATGAACTCAACAGAGCTAGAGATGCAAATAAATATTTTGTGAGAAGAGTCAAACTCTTCTAAACATCCCAGACAAAAAAAAAAAAAAAAAATCCTCATTCTTCTATAGTATTGGTGCAAGTTTTTCACTAATTCAAATTCTTTTATGATGTCAGGTTTGGAAGTTTCATTTTAGATTTAATTTCTTTACATTAGATATTAACTAGTGCACTATTTGACTACTTTGGTATATTCTGAATAGCTTTGTTATGGACACAAATCCACCCAGATTCTGCTTAAAATGTATAGTCAAGTTAGTGGATTAGCTGAAAAGGTAATGAAAATCTTTAAAAAACAGTACAGTGTCTAATGGACCAGAGAGTGCTTTTTGATCCATCTCTGACATATTAAAGCTAAAGTAATTCTTGCTGAACTTCACTGTAGTTCAGTCTTTGTGAACCATAGTGAATTTAAAAAATATAGCAGTTTCTAGAAGGGGATACTTTCCAACTGACAAGAGATAGTAGAAAAACATTCCTTCATTTACCTGAGCACTGTGTTCAAACACAGGCAGCTATTATGAAGATTGATATTTGAAAATGAGTCAGTGAGCAAACTTGGCTAAACATTTATTATTATATAAGACATGTATGACTATTTCTAAATACAGCCCAGGACCTATTAGAACTAAAATCCATGATCCAAAGCACATTAAAATAAAAGGAATGACTCCCATTAATATCAGTGGATATTAGATAAGGCCACAAGCAGAGAAAATCCCTCCTGAAATCAGTGGGAATTCTGCCTACATAAACTCTCTCTGGAAGCTGATAGTGTTTTTCCTTCTTTCATTTTTCCATAAATATTTTATAGAAAAAACTCACTGAACTTGTAACTTACATGTACAATATTATGCAACACTTTTGTAAGAAAATTTTTCTAGTCTTCGCAGAGCTTTCTTGTATATATCTCTTCGTCACTTCAGGAGCAATGTGAAGATAGAATCTCCTTTAGGAAGCAAATGCCATGGTTTATCTTGACAGTGTCACTACACAGAAGGTATGGTAGGCTAGAAACAGGTCTTAAATTTAAGCACAACCTATGTGTTAAAATGTCAAACTAAGTACATTTTTACTTTGTTTCTAATTGAAGAAAGTAATCTTTCTTTCAGGGTTTAATAAAATGAATTACTTCTTATTTCCATGCACAACAATGTAATACACTAAGAGTGCTATTTAGCTGAGTTTAGTTAAGTGTGTTGTTAAAGGCGCTATTAAATATCATTTGAAATGTCTCCTTCAGAATGAGAATGGCTATATTGCTTCCCAAGGCTAATATGCAGCTCTCCATAAGCCTCTGCACAATAAATGGCATGCAAAAATAAACAGATAAACAGGCTTTTGTCATTTGAATTCAATTTTTCATGTTACAGACAGCCAAATGTGAATTGTGGACAAAGGGTTTTTTTTAATTTTTTTGTGAATTTACAAAAAATAACACAAGGAAGCATAAAACTCCCTGAAAATCATTTATTAGAACATATACCTGGGGATGTTTACACTTTATCTTGAGAGAGTTTGCAAATGAAATAAATTCTTCTCATTGCCTAGTTAATTGTCACTGATTTCAGTGTATCCATCTTCTTTAAGCATACTGTATGTCAACGGTTTACGGGCGTTAGGCCCGATTCCGTGACAAAGGGGACGGGGGACCCAAGGGCCCACATCCCGGGAAAAGGGGAAAGGGGAAAAGGGTAGGGAGATGGCCCTGAGAGCAAAGAACAGCGGCA
>NC_034438.1:48390244-48452929 GCF_002078875.1 Numida meleagris | reverse complement strand
ATCCACTACATGATGTTATGATGTGGAATACCAATAACCGAAAATCATAAAACCATGACACTGTAGGAGATTTCTGGAAATGGTTTGAAGTATGGGCTTCACTATTATGACAATCCACTGCTTTTTAATATTATTTTCAAGCTATTTTTAAAAAGACATACAATCTTTAACAAACATGAAAAAGAACAGCATAAAAAAAAAAGAACATTTAAAAAACACAGGAAAAAGCTATAAAATATGTTAACTTAGCAGTAGTAAAAGTACAACACACTGCCACACAAAGAGGAGGAAAAAGAAAGTGATAATATCAAGACCTGCAGTGTGTGTTCTCCAAAACTCCAGGGTTTGAACATCCTGCCATTGATGCCTCCTTACAGGCAGGATAGATTTGAAGAAGAACCTGTAGTACATGATACTGCAAATATTCAAAGTTTTTTCATAAGACATTACTAACTTCTAGATTTATGTATGCCCACAAATTGGACAGTAAACAAGTTTATAAGTACCGTTTTTGCCTGAAGACCCTAAAAACTGCCTTTATATTGTAGGTATAAAGAACAACAGACTAAGAGAAAACATGAAAAACAAATGACAAGTGAATGATGAAGTGAGAAACAATATATAGGCCTAATTCCATCACCAAGTCAAATATTTATATTTCTGTATTTCAGCTGCATTACATGTCTAAGTTGACATATAGAAGAGCTGGGCTTAACTTCTCTGCACTAGTTTTATATGTCAGCAATGCTATCACTCTAAATATGAAAAATCAGCTTGAATATTTGCACTGCCAATACATGCCGAAGAAAGTCTAACAAATTTTGTTATAAAATTATATATATATATTCGTAACTTCTTTTTCATAACAGGATTACTTCTACTGTAAAGAGCTTGTAAACCAGAGTTCTTCACATTCTTTTAAGCTGAAGACAAATACTCAAGGTCTGCATTCTAAACTCTTTACACCGCTCTGCTGCAGCAAGGGCTGAAAAATATCGGGCTCGGCCCATCCAATCATAAGAACCTTATGTTCAAGTCTCTTCGATATCTCCCACTGTGAGGGCCACTCTTCCCTGAATTACTTACTGGCAGAAAGAAGCTCAGTGCTCTCCCAGAAGCCAAGCACTAGGTGGCTTGGTGTCTGCCCAGAGCTGCATACATCATGCCAAGCACTACATTGAAATGTACCAGCAGTGACAAATCGATTATGCAACAAAAACACTAGCAGTGCTATTTTGAGAAAACTTTGGTCCCAGAGTAGAGCAAGGACCCAGGGATATGCAACAGAGGACTAGAGCCAGCCTAATGCTTCATGTGTCCTGCACTGGGAGCTTGACTTTGCATGGGAGTGAGGGAAGATGATCTAAAGAATCAGGACCGGTGTAATAGTATGTTTGAATGTGCTTGCACAGTATTTGGTTGGAAATTTTACATAAGTTACTGCAAATTTAATTAGGTAAGTTTATTCAGATAGGTCATCTGTCTCTCTCCAATTTACAGGAGGGAGAAGGGGTTCTTTTAATATATGTATACCCGACGGCGAGATTAAGACACAACGGGTCAAACGTTAGCCCGACCAGTTTATTACAAATCCTAGTAGCTTAGGGAGATGGGGAAGGGAAGGTGGGTGATAGAAAAGAGATAAAAAAGCAAGGAGTCTTTGTAGAAAGCAAGAGAGATAGTCACCACCAGGGGTCCAGCGTTGTTTGTAGCGCCGACGTTGATCTTCTTGGGTGATGGGTCATTAGGGCTTGTTGTTCGGTTGCCAACCGCTTTGGTTGACCAACCCCTTTGGTTGACGACCCCTTTGGTCAACGACAACCTCCAACAGCAGTACGAACTTATAAATAAGTCCAAATTGGTCGAGTCAGCTCTCTTTGGAGTGACAGTTAGTGGCTGAGTCAGCTCTCTCTGGAGTGGCAGCTTCTGGCTTTGGGATCTCAGCAGAAAACCCATCTTCTGGGCCTTGCCAGCAGATAAGAGGGAGCAGGAAGGTGCCCATCCGCATCCTGTTTTTCATAGGATACGATGGTATCATTCCCCAGTCTCACATACCAAGCTGGTGCTACTTGGTCACAGGCCAGATCTTCCGCCAGTAAACACTCCTGAGCACTCTCTTCCTGGGGCAAACAGCCCTGAAGGAAATGCTTTTGAATGTTCACACGGTTGATGTTGATTGCCACACGGCGACACCCACCATTTGTCTCCTTGGTAAGTCAGTTAGAGTCTTATCACAAAACATACCTCAGAAAGCAAGCTTTGAGCCAAAAGAAAAGAAAGGTTCAGACATCATCATATACAGTCCTGGATATTCAAAGTCCATTGACAAAACACCCATGATCATTCAAATTCTATAAACAGTATTGCTACTAACACCTTTGGGTACAAAATCCTGTGACTAATTTATAGAGAAAGGATAGATCTTCACTATAGACTGAAACAGAACAGAAATATTTCTCATTAATCATGTTGGTTTTGATAACATACGCATCTTTATATATATGAATATATAATCTACGTAGTAAGCAAAGAAACCATGCTGATTGTCAGGAGAATAAGAATTATACTGTAGCTTTTGGGTTATTAGAAGAAGTGTCAGGAAGGTTAATCCAATTCCACAGTATAGGATTCCCTGAAGACTCAAAGGCAAAACTTAAAAATGTATAATCTGGTCTCCTGTGTCTGTTAATCCTTTGCTCCAATGATTAGTTCCTGTTTAGGTTAGCAAATAAAAAAAGATTAAATGAAGGTTAAAGGTTCTCTAAGCTTGTTTCTTTTTTTTCTTTTCTTTTTTTTAATAAATCATTATGCTAACGAAACTTAAGTAGGGTTTTAGAGTAGCAACTGGAAGTATCTGTCTTATGATAGAATGATGTGTTCCTTGGATACATAAAATGCATTAGGCACAGTCTCAAATAAAATCAAAGCTGTTAGGTTACTAGGGTCAAACAAATTAAGCTTTCTTTTAGATTTCCATCAGCATCTGAGCCCAATAACACGCTACTTAATTGAATACTAAGCACTGTCAGTCAATTCCAGACAAAGCAGCTCTGGTTATATAATGGTTTTCAATTGTGATTATTTCAGTCTAACATATGGAATATTTCACATCACACTTTGCTAGCTTTGCTACTACTGACATCTTAATCTGAAGCGGAAACTGTTTAAAGTCTTATGATCTCTAAAGTGTTCTAAAATATGAGTTATTTAAATATGTATTTCTCAGCAATTAATGCCTGTCAGTAAAAATAGCTAAATGTTTTATATGTCATCTCCAAGTTTATGGGAAGTAGTTCTGCTGATGAGGTAAAGGGAAAGTCTGAGAATACTTTTATTGCTTTTTTCATAGAATCATATGATTGATTGAGTTGGAAGGCACCCCCAAAGGTCATCTAGTCCAACTCCCCTGCAATGACATCTCAGTCAGGTTTCTCAGAGCCCCATGGAGCCTGATCTTGAATGCCTCCAGGTGTGAGGCATTCACCATCTCTTTGGGCAATCTGGTCCCTTATCACAAAAATACATTTTTCTTATCTAAATCTAAAAATCTTTCGAAATCTTCCCTCTTTTAATTTGAAACCTTTTGTCCTCCTGCTGAAGAGTCTGTTTCCTTCTTTCTTATAGCCCCCCTTTAGAGACTGAAAATTGCTATCTGTTGTCCCCAGAGCTGTCTCTACTCCAGTCTCAACAGCCCCAGCTCTCTCAGCCTGTCATCATAGGGGAGATATTCCATCCCTTGGATCATTTTTCTGGCCTTCCTCTGGAAATGCTCCAACAAATACATGCCTCTCCTGTACTTAGGACTCCACATCTGGACGCAGTACTCCAGGCTAGGTCCCAGCAGAGCAGAGTAGAGGAGCAGGATCACCTCCCTCAACTGTGGGCCATGCTTCTTTTGATACTGCCCAGGATACAGTGAGCTTTATGGGTTCTGAGGGTACATTACTGGCTCACATCCAGCTTCCCATCCAGCAGCAACTCCTTTTCAGAAGGGCTGTCCTCTGTCCTTACATCCCCCAGCTTGTATTGATAGTGAATGTTGCTGCAACCGATGTTCAAGACCACACACTCGGATTTGTTGAACCTCATGAGGTTCTCCTGAGAACACTGCTTGAGCCTGTCTAGATCGCTCTGGATAGCATCTCATCCCTCAGGTGTGTTGACCACAGCATGCATCTTTGTGTCATCCACAAACTTGCTGAGGGTGCACTCAATCACTCTGTCAATGTCAATGATGAAGATATTGCAGAGTTTTAGTCCCAGTACTGATCCTTGAGAGACACTAATCATCACTGATCTCCATCCAGACACCGAGCCATCTACTACCATTTTCTGAGTACAATCTCACAACCAGTTCCCTGTCCATCTGGCAGTCCAACCATCAATTTCAAATCTATCCAGTTTGGAGAGAAGGTTGTTATGGGGGACAATATCAAAGACCTTACTGATGTCCAGATAGAATATATCGGTGGCTCTTCTCTTGTCCATTGACACAGTTGCCACCATCATAGAAGGCCATGAGGTTGGTCAGACAGGTTGCCCTCAGTGAAGCCACGCTGGTTGTCCTGTATCACCCCTTCTCCCTCTCTTCCATGTACTTTAGTATTGCTTCCAGAAGGATTTGCTCTATGATTTTCCCAAGCAGAGAGATGAGGCTGACAGGTCAGTAGTTCTCTGGCACATTCTTTCTACCCTTCTTAAAAATGGGTGTGGCATTGCTTTTTTTTCCAGTCACCAGAGACTTCACATGGCTTTTCAAATATCATTGGGAGTGACTTCCAGAGATCTGTTCAATAGATGAGCTACTTGAACCACCTATTTTTTTAAATATTCCCTAAGCCATTCATGTCCTCCAAAAGAACTGAAAGAGCTAAGGTACTTTCAAAAATCTTTTTGTAGTATATATCAGTCTTTCTACCTGTCTTTCTGCATAAATACGAAGTCGAACCTTCATGCAGCTATGTATTAAGAAACGAGAAGATGTAAACTAATAGTATCATTACTGGGAGATCACCCTTTTAATTGTGTTCTTCCTCCTCTCCCAGTCTTCATATTTCCATCTGCAGGAGGTGGGGGGAATTTGCTTTTATATTGCACAGTACCTGATACATTGTAAGCAATAAAAGCAAATAAAAGGTAATAGAGATTATAGTAATAATTCCACTAGAAAAGAAAACAGCATGCCAGGTCTGCTGCATCAGTACATTATAATTCCCAGCAGGAGCAACAGGATAATTTCTCTCCTAAGAAAAAAAAATAAATAGAAGAAATGCTGGCACAAGCCACATGCCAAGATAAGATCTGTTTTAGTACTTGATATTTTGAGGTCATTTGACTACACCTGATGAATGTCAGGTCTGACAAAGCATCCAGAGTCCATGAAGTGGAACATATAATAGTACATTTGAAATTATACAAACTCCATGCATCACTCTGTTTTGGGAATATTTTATTGCTTCAGTGCAGTGGCTCTTTTTTTAATGTTGGTAGGTGATGTTTCTGACACAGAATGAAGCACTTGCCACTGCACATAAAGGATTACTGAAATGATAAACATATCTTTTTCTTAGAGATCATAAAACATAAATACTCTCTCACTTTTTTTCCTAAGAATTTCATTTTGAAATGTGCTTTCCTGCACAGAGCAACAGGGAAGTCTTCCAAATGCTCTATTGCATTGGAATGCCTTTGATGTAAACACTACAGTCAAAATGCATGCACACACGAGGAACCAGGAGCTGCTGAAAACATGAGTCACGGTATACAAGTGGTTTAGTTTACCCGTGTATTCTCTGGAGCTGGAAAGTGGCCTAACCTTCTTTCAGAAAGGAAGAAACAATACAATTTTCACTGCAATTTCCTTCCCTTAACTCATTCTAGCAGACTCTTTAAAAAAAAAAAAAAAAAAAAAAAAAAAGCAATCTGTTAAGGGCATAATGTTCACAAATCAATCAAAAAAAATCAGATACTCGTCTCATTTCATTCAACAGACGTTTTGCCAATGGCAGCAGTTGAAGCTGGGTAAGAGTCAAAGATTGTAAAATGCTAATCTGGCATGCAGTCTACTCCATCTTCTTGTGGAAAAGCTGCTGTGCCCAAAAGGGATAATACTATGTCTGGAAGGAATACTAAAAGCATATGACCATTGCTGCAGTTTGCAAGCAGTCCCATTTTGTGGGTGTCATTGAAAAACCTGTTACCATTTTTTTTGTTACAGGGGCGAGATAAAACCATTTATCTAAAGCAAAATGCCGATTTTACTTGTAAACATCTTGCTGCAGTTACTAATAATATACATTTTCTGGCTAAAATTGCTAATTGAAAAGAACATATCTTATATGTTAGCGTGTATTAATAAGCAACATATTTGATCTCTTCCTGATTCCTGTCTGACTGTGCTTAGAGTCCCCATTTTTTTTTTTTTAACTTGGCTCTAACATTACTTAAGCAATGCAAGTTAACATGAAATCCCAATCTTTTGATCACATTTCACTGAAAATACACTTCAAAAAGTCTATTTTCATTTCTCAAACTAGGACAGAATGCCAATCTTTTGTTCTGGTGCTGTCAGAGCAGCAATGTGCATTGTCCTTTTCAGCTGAAATTTTTATCTGAGATGCTTTGCATCCCACAGAATGTTGGCAAAGCTCTCTCTTCTGTTCAGAAGAATATTTATACTTATCTAGACATGTATATGTGCAATTTGAAAAAAACTCATCTGCTCACCCTCCCAAAAACAATTTTCTTTATCAATAAGTAAACATATTTAATTGATTTGTTTCATTTTGTTTTTAATTATTGTCATTCAGACATAGTAAATGGCAAAGATGGATACTTTGGCTCCTAGGCTAGTGCATTTTAATGCAAACCTGACATGTATTAATGTATGAGGTGTGAGTGCCCCGCTTCTAGCTGAGAGGTGCCAGGCTTCTCTGAGAGCTGAGGACTGCCCTGCTCTGTGTTGGACACAGCCCGTTTCACATGGCTCCAGCAGCCCTGCAGAAGGGCACAGCTGATTTAAAAAACTACTACCAGGCAGCATGTGATAGTGTTGAGTGGAAAAAGGTGTGAAAAACAGCCCTGCAGACACCAAGGTCAGAGGAAAAGGAGAGCAAGTGTTCCAGAGCAGAAATTCCACTGCACATAGAATCACAGAACTTCAGAATCATAAAATAATTAAGGTTGGAAAAGGCCTTAGAGATCATCTAGTCCAGCCATCAACCCATCACCACCATGCCCACTAAACCATATTCCCCAGTACCATGTCTTCATGTTTCTTGAAGACCTCCACGGATGGTGACTCCACTACCTCCCTGGGCAGCCTGTTCCAATACCCTACCACTCTTTCTGAGAAGAAATGTTTCCTAATATCTGATCTGAGCCTCCCCTGGCACAACTTCAAGGCCATTCTAGTCCTATCACTAGTTGTCTGGGAGAGGAGGCTGACACCTACCTCATTAAAACTTCCTTTCAGGCAGGGGTAGAGAGTGATTAGGTCTCCCCTGAGCCTCTTCTTCTCCACACTAAACAATTCCAGTTCCTTCAGCCACTCCTTATAAGACACCTGTTCCAGACCCTTCAGCAGCTTGATTGCCTTTATTTATTTATTTATGGGATATGCTCCCATGCCTCAATGTCTTTCTTGCAGTGAGGGGCCCAAAACTGAAAACTGTACTTGAAGTGCAGACTCACCGGTGTTGAGAACAGGGAGTTCGGGGTCCTGAGTCTGCTCTTTGCCAGGCCCATATTCCTCAAAATCATTAACTCAATCAGGGCGTGGTCACTATAGCCCAAACTGCCTCCACTCTTAACCTCTTTAATGGTCTTCTCTGAACTTGTGAGCAACAGATCCAGGAACATTTTATCTCTGGTTGTTCTCGCCAATACTTAAACAAAGAAGTTATCCTCAACAGACTCTAGGATTGCTTGCAGTCTGCCATGTTTCCTTCCCAGCAGATATCCCAGTCTCATCAGGTGGTCTCTAACCTGCTCTTTGCTGTAAGGGTTCTGTTCCCTCAACCCCCCTCTAGAAGTTCAGGGACTTGAGAGATGTGGAAATCCTGACTGACAGCAAAGACTGAGGCAAACTACTTGTGAGTACCTCAGCCTGTTGTTGTCAGTTCTTTCTCCTCAATTCTCAGAGGGGGTATGCACTCCTTTGCTTTTCTGGCTAATATACCTATGTAAACCAACATTCCTCACCTGCCTAGCACCACTCTAAGGAATGAGGTAGAGTAGTCAGAAGCAAAGGAGTTAATTTGAGCCTAGGAAGAAGGAGAAGTTGGGAGGAAGGTGTTTTAGTTTTTGTCTTTGATTTTTACTGTCCAATTCTATTCTAGTTGGCAGTACATTAAATTTGCTTTCCCCAGGTCAAGTCTGTTCTGCCCGTAGTGGTAACTGATGAGTGATCTTCCTGTCTTCACCTTGATCCATAAGGTTTTCATCTTATTTCCTCCCCCTGGCCTGCTGAGGTGAGGGAGAAAGAGTGGAGCTGGGTGGGAGTGTGGCAGCCAGCCAGTGTTTAACCACCATGATTCCATTTCACTAAAACCAGATGTGAAAAAAAGTAAGCATCCAGACTGTCCTTCAGCTTGATTTTATTTATTTATTTAGTTGGTTAGTTGATTTCTCTGAGAATTTCTAAGAATACGCCACTTAACCAAAACTACAAAAAGAAATTGAAATTTTGACTAATTCACTCACTTTACTCCAAGGAACCTGTGTAAAACCAATAAATAGTAGGCTATTGATTTTTCTTCCTACCTTCCTCTTCTGCAAAGATCTACAAAGACACACATGCATCACCATACCCCAGTATTAAACTCACACTATTTCAGAGCAGGGATAGAGGGCATTAAGAGGTCCTGGGACACTTACAGACTGCTGCAAGCAGCCCTTTGTTACGTGTATTACAAGAGAGTCAGCATCAGTCTCTCTGACTGTGGCATACATAGCAAGAAAGGAAATTTACACACACATGTCCTAACAGCCGTCTGGTAGCAGTGCAGGCCTAGAGCACGCATATTCTGTGGTATGTGTGGGTTACCCTGCGTAGGATGCTGCAGCCACCATTCAGTTCTGAAGCTAATTAAAGATGCAGATCATGAAGAGTTGAGAGACAGCCTGGTAACTGCTACTGCTTAGAGAAGCTGGTACCAGCTCTTTGCAGGAGACTAAGTTGAGAGTTTTGAATACAAAGCAATTAAGGCAGATGTCTTCAGATATGAAAATATTGTTGAATCTTACATAACATCCATTTGTACTCCTAAAAATTGTTTCAATCCACTTGCAAATAGATATATGACTACATGTAGCATTCAAGCTGACAACAACAGCATGCATTTTCACATTGGGTTATGCAGAGTTTGCATCTCAGTCTCTAAAGCAGAGAATATTAATGAACCTTTGCAAATATTATTATTATATCCTTAAGTGTCAGATACAGAGAGATATTTTCACATTTTCTAATCCATCATTTTGCAAACAAATTTTTTTTTTAACAACAAGCATCCAATTACATATATGGGACTTATCAATAATGGATATCTTCCTTACTGTGCAACAGAGGGGAGCCAACATTAACAAACCCTGCTTCGCATGGGGCACTCTGATATTCAATCAGATGGATTAGCAGTTCAAAAAGTTCTCAAGAAAGATACGTAGGAGTCAGCTAAAATTGCTTTATCACAGTACACTCTCACAAACTTGTCTGATGTACTCTGCCAGTGTATAGCTCATTTCAGGATTCAAAATGAAATCCTATTTTCAGCATAAAGCTCTTTCTGTTTTCGCAGTGGATTCCCTACTTAATTTGAAAACACATAACAAAATCTGTTTTCATTTTCTGCAATTTTATTCTTGTTTCTTCACCTCTTTTGCTCAGGTTTCAGTTACCATTTTCCCTATCTGCTTTTAAAATGGAAAAAATGAGTGAATTCCAAAAAAAGGAGAGAAAGAAGTCAACAAAAGAAAAGGCTACGATAGCGAAGGTATATTCCATTTTTGTATCTAACAGGCAAAAATGAGTTATTTTCATAGTTTGTGAGTATTTCCCTCCTCTATTTTTTTCTGGATTTCCAGATTCTCAAACTGTAATTCAAGCTGATTCTCCATTTAATGTGTATTCTGCCAATTGAATGTGACAGCTGCTAAACACATCTTAAACCGATCAGGTATTGTCAGTTATATAACTGTGGGAAGGTCAGACACTGGTTAGAGGTGAATTCAGTGCTTTTGGAATTGAATATATAGTATCAAAATATGCTTAGGCTTTTTTTTATTATCATTATTTTAGATAAGAGGATAATGGAACTAAAATAAGAAAAACACTTTAAGGCTTTATGCTTTGGGGAGATATATTATTATTTTCATACTCTTAAGTTTCTGTCTGTATTCCTTTAAGGAATAAAATTGTCAGCAGATAACAGAATGTTTCTCATAGGCGCCAAAACAGACATATTGTCAACAGCTGTGCTAGAAAACAGGCTGGGGGGAAGGGGGTGAGGTGGAAGGGAAAAGATAGAAGGAGAAAAAGAGGAAAAGATAACCTTTTCTGTTAGTTTCAGGCTAAGAAAGAACTGTCTAGCAGTTATTACAGGTGAGTACATAGATTTAAATCTTTGTTGTACTCATTCTGTCCTGCTTGTTATCTGAGGAACATCTCAGTAAAAAGTTTACATCTACAATTAGACAGGCTGAGTTAAGTACACATTTTATCCTCTTCCAGCTTCTAAAGGAATTAAAGCTTAACATTTTCTAAAATAAAGGTGGGTGCTTTTTCATTTGTTTTCTTCACAGATCCTTCCTCATACGCATCCCAACTGTTTAAACAACTTTGTACCTTTCTATCAGTGTAAACAGGTATCATTTTTCATTGTTCAAACATTATTATCATAGAGAATAGCCTGTGTGTAAATGTAATGTATGGAGCCAGTTAGTTCTGTGTGTATTCAGGGGTCAGATTCAATGGTCCGTGTGGATTCCTTATGACACGGGATATTCTGGGATTCTGTGCTACACATATGCACACACAGAGAGGAGTATGAAGGTGTCAATAGTGAGAGAGACATGGACAGCTAAAGATTTCTATCATTTTAATATATCATGATGATCATGCTCAACAACACTGATTGAACAATCAAATCTCACTGACATAACCTTCGGTTTACATCCAAACTATTGTTTACGGAGCCTGCGATAAACCTAACCAACAGGGACAGCATGGTCAGCATGAGGTGTGCATCAGCTAGAGTATTACAATTTTAAGGAAAATAAATTCCTACTATTCTCAGCATTTGTTTGTTATCTGTTGCTTTGTTTGTTTGATTAATCAGTTGTTTAGTTTTGATGTTGTTGTTGTTCTTATGATGGAGTAATGGATTGCAAACACACAGCTTTTGTCCAATATTTTAACACCATTATTTTTGATGGTGCAGGCAGTGTAGGACAGAATTCTATGACTCTGTGGACCACAAGTTCCTGTACTACCTGCCATATTATATTTTAACTCTTGTTGTATTTAAATGTGAAATATTTTTGAATGTATGTATATATGTATTTTATATGTCTTCATACTTTTATATAAACATATGCATAAATAAGAACAAACATGATGCTATTAAAAAGTATAGCAGCAACCCCTCATTATTTGCAGAGCCACCATACTATTGCACTGACAATACAATCTTTCTCTCATTTGTGTAAGCTGGGATAAGTCAGCTCTCTAAGGAATCAGGAAGACCTTGAAAAGAAATATTTATTTATTTTCTTCACAAATACAAAGTGATGAATTTTACAGAGCTACACCTCTGCATTTTTTCCTGAAAACAACTTTCTAAATGTATTTGATGCAGATTTTATGGAATAAATATTATTTACTCTTTACTGAGAATGCCTGGTACTTGGTATCAGGCATAACTTTTTTTCCCCACAGTAGTATGAATTCCATTTAAAAATGAAAAAAAAAAACACATTCAGACATCATAATTCCCATCTATTCCAGGCTATTGCTAACCCTCTTAACTTCTTTGCTTTGTTACTTTTTAAGCTTTGTTTTGTTTTTTTTTTTAAATAGAAGCTTCCTCAATGGATAAAAATTTCCATAATTTTTTCACAATATACTGTAAGCAATTCTTCAGCACACAGGATGTTGTACTGCCCACTAACAAAAACAGAATGATTCCAGATTTGAATCAATATGGTAAGTAGTATAGTACCATAATATTGAATTCAGATGTGCTGTAAACTCACAAAGGAAATGCATTAACCAGCTCATGTACTTAGATTTCCAAGGAAAATAAGAGTTTTTGAAGTATCCAATCTGAAAAGAATGACCTAAAATGCAGTAATTTTTTTAAAGTCAAATAAAATATATACTTTTTCACCAAGAAATTTTGGTTGATATGTTGCAAATTTTAAGACATGGCACCAACACTGTTTTTAATATTGGACAATGCTAGTTACTTGGTTACAAATTATTGCACATTGCTGGGTTTTAAATTCTTGTCTATCACACATAAAAACTTACATGCTTTTATTTCATCAGCATGTAAGAATGTATTTGTAATGTTCTACCTGCCCATAGACTATGGTCAGGGAAAGTCTGCATTTCCATATCTAGCGCAAACTATAGTTCTCTGGCTCCTATAGAAATAGAAGGGGGAGATACAGAATAGGGTTTATGGTTGATCATCTCTCTGGTAATGGCTAATAAATCCATACAGAGCAAGGATTATCTGCCCATAGGATACATGACTTTGAATTTCCCTATCCTGCCCTCTCTTCCACGCTCACACGCATTCGCACTCCTGCCATGACACAGCCTCATGGTTTTCAAAGGACAATATTGGCAATTCCATTTTCAAACTGCCCTTGCTAGTTGGGAAAGCTCATGTGTTTCTTGGAGATGTGTAGTATAACACCAAGGAGAATGTCAGACAATCACATTTTTAAAGGCCTTTTCTTCATATTGAGGAACTGTCCACAGAACATAATTCTGTCCTGCTATTGTGTACAACTCTTGTTGTCTTTACACTTGAGTTTGTAAATCACCATACTGCAGAGACTGTGCATCTAAGCAGAGTAGCAAAATAAGAAATTGTTCCAAAGTTAAGATTCCAAGATCATATGGCAATGATCACTGCAAAAATAAAAGATAACAGATTCCAAAATCAGAGATATTCCCTGCATGTCCAAATAGAAAGTTCAACAATGAAAAGTAAATAATCAGTATGTATAGATAACAATAAATTATCTCTCCACGCATTCTTCTTTAAGCACAACGATACTACATGTACATTCAAGTGATTTCCTATCAAAAATCACTGCTGTACTTTATTATACAGTTGGGTGTACACTCATATGCTGCTTCTACAGTTTCACTGGGTTAGTAGAAGAATACATTCCAACAGCATGACAGGAATAGCCTGAAGCAATAGGTGGCTGAAAGTAGACAATAACGTGCTAAAGCTGCCAAAGTATTTTTAAATATTCTAGTTCTGAGTTTTTGATGTTTAATTTCTACTGCCAAAGGCATGCAGTGGGTGCCTGAAGTGAGAAATTGCATTCTACCTACACTCCATTGTCTAGTAACCAGTCTAATGTCCAGTACAGCTTTGCAACAGTGCTTTAAAAAAGATTTAAAAAATAATAATCTCAGTATACAATTCTTCTTCACTGTTTTTCTTCCCCACAACTGCGACTGTTACTTGTAAAAACCCTGGAGCTAGAGTCAGAGGTCTTGATGTGCCGCTAAGATTTTAGACCAAAAAAATAGCTTTCCATTAACAAAAGAAATGAAGCCTAAAATAAGGTGACAGTAAGATCCCTTTTAAATCATACAGATAATTTTTTTCTCTTCTTTCTATGCTAAATTATTTTCTTACACACATCTCTCCTTTCAGACAAAAGGAGCATATTTTCTTTTACAGAAACAGTGAAATTCACCCTTGTGAAGTAACTAACCCCAGTTTAAGAACCACTTTTTTAAACTATGCTAATTAAAATACAGGTTATTTCACAAGAGCATGCAACCAAGTCACAGTAATGAAAATATTCCAAACTTGTTTCACGCTGTTTGCTGAAAAAAAAGAAGTTTTATGTGCATTTCAGCCATCTAATTTCTTTTGAGAGTGGCTTTCTTCTGGGGCATATATTTCTTTGTGGAGTCATATTCCTTCCCTGATACACATGGAATAAATCGGAGTACAGCCCAAGGGAGATAAATATGTTTGTTATCTGCCCGTCTTCACCCCCCACCCCCCATTTATTATATCTATTTAAAATTGAAGTATTATTCTTTCTGTATTGGTGATACGCACCTCTTTAAATAATTGCATGATAAGAAAGATTGTTGGTAACATCAGAGATGCAGACACTAACAAATTTTAGGGAACTGTAGTTTATACAATATATTGGCACCGAGACGTACCAAGACTCAAACTGTAAAAGTTGATTAGCATAGAGAAATGCCTTATTTCCGAAATACCCTGGAACGTAGTGTTAAGGACATTTGTCTATTTCAAGAATTGTCTTACTTGGAAATTTTAAGATGGAGAGAAATTTTTTTTGTGCTATAGGTTCTGCATAGAAACTACCAAAAAATGTTCTGTTTGTTAATGCAAGGAATTTTATGATTGTTCTGTAGTTAAACAGTAGAGAGGTACTACTACATTTCTGGCGCCGCTTGAAAGTATGCAAACAAAGCAGATTTTGACTTGTTTTAACTGAATCAAAGAGGGATCCATACCACAAAGTGGAGATAGCATAGTACCAGATTCTCAGCATCCAGTTTGAGCCAAGAATTACTATAGAAACTGGCAATTTTCAGAAACCCATTTCCCGAAGTCACCAGTGTGAATTCAGAGGGGTCCTCCCCTAATTGCAATTGTAATAGGAGAAATGGTCAATTCTTTCTTCTTCTAGAACCAGACTGAGACAGCAACAAAAAATATTCTGTTCATTTGTCTTGTTTAAAAGTCAGAGCTGGTCAAAAACTATGGGAGGGAGACTCCCCGTTATATGTTTTTTGTTGGAAAATGTTGAGTAAGAGGACATGAACCACATTCCCTCTACCCTTCCAGCAGCGCTGGGCAAGCCTGTAAGCACAGCAGAGATGCCCAAGCATACAGCTCCACAACTCCCTGCCTGCCAGCCCTGTGCCCAGCTGCCAGTTTGCTGAACCTCTGTGGGCATCTTCCAGAGCTGCCTGTCCGAAATCACTGGAATGTTCTCCTTCACATTTCCTTTTGGCGCGGAGAGAACAGCAACAGAGGCAGAGCAGTTTACCACAAAATGAAATTCCCTTCTTTTATCAGTACTTAAAATCTCCACTATGGCTTTAGTGGGAAAGGTGAGAAGTGATGATTTTTTTCCTACTTTGTTATCGGCAGATTTTAATTATTTTCACATTCCCCAGACATCTTTTATCCTAAGTACTGATAAAGTGAAAAATCATGAAATGAGCTCATCAGGAATCTATTTTGAAGCAATATAAAACAAATGCTGGATTAAAACAGGCCCTTAAGATTTCATCCTAGTATGTCTCAAACACAGCACCAAAAGTATTCTAATGAAACAGGATAACAATCTTCCACAAAGGAATTGGAAGGTTGAATATATCAGTAATACTGATAGAAAAGGTCTTTCTAGATAATACCATATACACAGTGTGACAATTCTACCCTGAATAGCATTCCAGCTGTTTTCTGGAAAAGAATATTGAAAACCTTTGTTCATGTTAATAAAGTCTGCACAACCAGT
This sequence comes from Numida meleagris, assembly GCF_002078875.1. Taxonomy (NCBI): domain Eukaryota; kingdom Metazoa; phylum Chordata; class Aves; order Galliformes; family Numididae; genus Numida; species Numida meleagris. The sequence continues at coordinate 48,437,170 of NC_034438.1, read as the reverse complement.
ACTCTGTCTGATATAAGAGATAATTTTTTCAGAATTTGGACTCACTCTTGCTGAAACTATGTACACTTGGTGTACACTACAACCTATCATTAGAAATCCTTTCAGAAGGCAGTTGACAGAACAATCATAAGAAAAACATCTCCCATCAGGCTTCCTCAAATGCAGATGGGAAATCAATTTTGATATTCACAGGAGAGGATTCCAAAGTGAGAAACTCTCCTGCTGTTGTTTTGCATTGGCCCTTGCAAGAACCAGGGAGAATACTAAATGGACAAACACTCATTTCAGCTACCGCAAGGAACTTCTTAATCATCAGAATAAGAATAAAATAAAATAAAATAAAATAAAATAAAATAAAATAAAATAAAATAAAATAAAATAAAATAAAATATAAAACCGATTCCAGTTTTCACCTTTTTTTTCAAGGGAACTTCCTCATCCACTTCAGTTAAACAACTATAGTTTCCATACACTCAGTCAAGACATTAACATCTGATGAGTGATCCCACTTAGGATAGTTGCATGAAACACAAATCACTTTTTTTTTTGTTAATCCTCTGCACAGAAATATTCTTTGTCTTACTAATAAAGGCTGAAAGAAAAAAACGTGATATCTGTAGAGTTTCAAAACAGTTTTATTGTTGTTGTGTACATTTACAAAATTCCAATTAGTACGAATTCTGAGCAACCTCCAGAAACACTGGGTGCCACCTGGTTAAATATGAAGTACATACTGAAAACTTTGATAATTTTGATCTATTCATATGACTATAATATTTCTAACCTTAATAATGATTCAAGTTACATCATTTTCAACTAAATCTCCTCCAATTCAGATAATTCTTCATTCTTGGATAACTCATTACTGTCTGCCTTCTTCCCTAATAGTAGACAATGTTTAATGGCGATCTCATGTAAAATACACTGACACAAATTCTTCTAGTTTTAGAAGAGCAGTATAATAATGTTCCACCAAATGTTTATAGACATCGAACACTCATTATTTAAGACCTAAAAAGTTCTTCCAATAACTGCTCTGGTGAATTTTGAGCTGGATAATTTATTGCAATAGGAGTCTGGAGAAATGGAATAAAGATAAAATTTTAAAGAAGAAAAGCACTGCAACTTAAAAAATGGGCTTTTTTTTTTTCAATATAATTTAATTATGGTAAAAATCCAAAGTAGACACTTACTCAAAAGTCAACTTTCCAATCTGGACTTAGGCTCTAGCGCAAGTTTTCTTACACCTGGTCATTTTAGCCTATCCATCTTAGCAGAATACAGCACAAAATCTGAGTGCTCTGTCAAACACAAAATTTTGCCCAGTTTTTGAAAAGCTCTATTCTGTTGTAACAGATTGTCTTCAAATGAATGAATCATGACATGAGCCTGGGTACTTAGCTATGACATCTGTTATGTAGTAAATTGCATTGCATGCCACATGCATAATGAAGAGGAAAGAGGGATTGTAGCTCCTAAAACATGCCTCATTATGTGATGGTGCACGAATGCAGGCAGTGCCACCCAGGACAGATGGAAAGGCTGCAGTGACATAAAATGTACAAATAATGTTGTTGTTTTTATCATTTGGAAAATGAATGTGTTAACTTCCATGGGGATAAAAAAAAAAGCAACTCTGTACTGAATAAAATAGTAAAAAGTTGTGAACAGTGATAATTAAGATCTCTCTTAAAAGTTGCTTACATTAATCCACTTGCAAGAAGTTTGACTGTTCTTCATAAGGAACATGTTCTGTTTCTTTAATTCTCTCATTACTTCCTTGGTGGCTTACACTTCAAAAACAGGGAGAACACATATCACAGATAATCATAATATTCAAATATCAGAAACTCTGCTTGAAAATGATTTAGAAGACCAAGACATGTTTTCCAGACATGCAGATGATTTCCTACCATTAAGCAGTCAATTAGATTCATTATACACAAATTAAAGCACGTACACACACAGACACACACGGAAAAATAAATAAATAAATAAATAGATAGATAAATGCAGGTGAAATTTTGAAACTCCAGTCCATTTCCACTGTTAAGAAAAATGATGACTATAGAAATACTATCACAGACCATTTCATTAATAGTGGCTCCTGAAAGACCCACAAGGACAAGTGCCCTATAGTGTCATTTCTGCACTTAACATTAAAATGCAGCTGCCTGTGCTTAAACATTCGGGCCCAGGTTCAATATTTAAACAACTGTTCTAGGCACATGGATGACTATGCCTAATGTAAAGCTCACAAGCTTGAAAACTGTGGCCTAAATTGTGTGAGGAAGGAGTTATAGCTCTCATTGAAAACAGTAAGTGATAAAGTGGGAGAGTCTGTTAAGAAATTATTTGGATAAGGTTAGGAATGTCTAACTAAGCTGTTTTTTATTGCTCAGGGATCAAGACGGATAGAATAGGAGTAGGATATTTATGGTATTCCAAGAATGGAAACTAGTAAAAGGAAATTCTTAATTTAATACAGTAATGCAGCAATTTCCAGGCTAGGCTCATGCAGAAAACATAAAACAGGTATAACGAAGTGATTAGAATGCAGGCAAACGTAGATCATAACAAAAAAAAAAAAAAAAGAAAAAAGAAAAAAAGCTAATCAAATAAATCGTTAATAGCATGGCAACAAAGAATGGGGGAAAAAAATGGCATTGCTTAAGGTAGTTTTAAAAAATTATTAAGTTAATAGTGACAACAAGGGAAGCATTCCCCTTATCGTTATTCAAGGATATGCCTGTACTGGCAGGCATTGTCTTTAAATGATATGAAAACATCATTCATCAGGACAAAGAAAAGGAGTACCTATTAAAGCAGATTTATTATTACCATTATTTGGCTAGAAACATTTTGGGAAGTACTAATACCCAGAAATGAAAAAAAAAAAAAGAAAAGAAGGCATTAAAATATTTCTATAACAAAAATTTAGTTGTATCCAACTTTGTTTTACTATTTCCTTCCTCACTGTATGAATATTGTTGGAAGAGCTGCAAAAAATGAACAGGCTTAAAAGTGATTTAACAGTTGCCTTCTTTTTTTTTATTTCTGTAATTCATACAGCCAGGACAGTATAGCCTAAATAAAATTTAAGAAATCTGGAGGAACAATGACCCTGTTTTCTGCCTGAGTGTTATATTGACAACCATTTATTGCTGCTAAGTTAATTGCATTTGTATATCACTGAAGAAAGGCACACACCTATATTCTGTTTTCCGTATGTTAATGTGGCAAATCAGGAGAAAAATTTTGAGTGCTCACATGAAAGCAGCATTGCACAGATCTGATAAATCAGCTCCAGCCCATCTCCCCAGCACTGCAGAAGATGGGAGATATCACTGGAAAAAAAACAGCAAGTAAACCTAAGTTACTCACAATGCTCTCCTTTGCCAGCTTGGTCCTTAGAGAGTGTAAGTGTAGCATCCCAGGAGAACATGACCAGCACTACATAAAAGAAACTTAAAGCTATTTTTTACTCTACTTTTCCTATGTGGGTTATTTTCACAGAATCACAGAAACATAGGGATTGGAAGAGGCCTCTGGAGATCATCTAGTCCAAACTCTCATTAAAACAGGTTCCCTACAGTAGGTTACATGGGAAAGCATAAAGGCAGGTTTAGGATATCTCCAGAGAAGGACACTCCACAACCTCTCTGAGCAGCTTGTTCCAGTGCTCTGGCATCTTCAAAGTAAGGAAATATTTCCTCATAGAACTTCCAGAACCAGTGATCGCCAAGGTTAGCTGTTTCGGTGCTGTCCTGGCCAGAACCGCAGTGACTGGACTCGAGGTACAGGGCAGTTTTTGATTGGTTCCTTTACACTGGGACCCCTGAGCTAACGGAGTGGCCCGGCAGCTCTCGCGAGAGCGGCTGACATGGCGTGGATGTTGCCTGGGCAACACCTTTGCATCCATGCCCCTTGCCTTTGAAAAAGCTTCCGGGAGGCCACCTGGGATGGGGTAGGGGAGTTGGTGTGCGCATACCATGAAGGCCAAACAGGGTGAAACTATAAGTTGCTCATGCACGTGACTACACAGTGAGGAGGCCTGTTATCTCACTGTGCAGCGAGTGGTAAGTGCAGGGGCATGTGTTAACGGGCTGGTAACGTGGTCAGGGCGGAGCCAGCACTATCGGCAGCAGGGAAGACCAGAGCAGTTGCACCTCATTAAGGTTGCCCTAGATCGTTCTAGTGTCAGCTGGTTTGCCGTGGCTGCCCCCCGGCAGAAGGCTATTTCCAGGAAAAATATGGGGACCCAGACTGAGGTCCCATGCACAGATAAAAGGATGGCTGCTGCCAAGAAAAATGAGGAGACCCAGACAGAGGTCCCACAACAACATGCTAGTGCTCAGGTTTTCGGCTGCAGTGAGTGCTTGAGCCTGGCCCTTGTGGTGCAGGGCAATGGAGACAGCATGTGTGTCAGATGTGACCAGTTAAATGATTTACTTAGCCTGGTGGCTGACCTGAAGGAGGAAGTGGAGAGGCTGAGGAGTATTAGGGAGTGTGACCAGGAGATTGATTGGTGGTGCCAGTCCCTACCGCCCCTGAGATCTAGGCAGCCACCTGCAGCCCTGCATGAAGCATGTCACCCCCTACTGCCTTGCAAACAGGTAATAGGGGGGAACCAGCAGGCAGACAGTGTTCCTGCTGCAGTGATCCCCCTGTCCTCTCCTCCACCTAACAACGGTGATGAATTGGGGCGCAGGGGGCAGTGGCAAAAGGTCCCTGCTCAGTGGTGCAGGTGCACTCACCCAGCAATTCCCCTCCCTTCCCAGCTGCCCCTGCAGAACAGGTACAGTGCTCTGCACGGACAGCTGGACAGCGGTGGAGATGGTGGTTCTTCCCACGTGGAGGTGTCTTCGAAGATGAGCAGGACTACCCTCAACATTACAACCTCCTCAGCTAAGAACACAGGACGGGTCATTGTTGTTGGTGACCCAGTGCCGAAGGAGGCAGAAGGCCCAATATGTAGACCTGACACTCCACACAGTGAGGTCTGCTGCCTCCCAGGAGCCCAGGTTAAAGATGTAAGAAACAAACTTCCTTTCCTAGTACAGCCCTCGGATTATTATCCTCTATTGCTGTTTCAGGTAGGCAGTGATGAAATAGGAAGAACCAAAGATCAGGATAAGGCTGAGGTACTTAATGCCTTCTTTGCCTCAGTCTTTAATAGTAAGACTTGTTGTGCCCTGGGCACACAGCCCCTTGAGCTGGCAGATGGGGATGGGGAACAGAACAGGCCATGCACAATCCATAGTGAGATGGTTTTGGACCTGCTCCACAAGCTGGACACTCACAAGTCCATGGGGCCAGATGGATTGCACCCTAGAGTGCTGAGGGAGTTGGCAGATGTGATTGCCAGGCCTCTCTCCATCATCTTTCAACAGTCCTGGCTAACAGGAAATGTCCCGGTTGACTGGAGACTAGCAAATGTGACTCCCATCTTCAAGAAGGGCCGGAAAGATGATCCTGGTAGCTACAGACCTATCAGTCTCACCTCGGTGCCAGGAAAAGTTATGGAACGGATGATCTCGGGAGACACCATGGATCAGTTGAAGGTCAACCAGGGGATCAGGCCCAGTCAGCATGGGCTTATAAATAGTGGATCTTGTTTGACAAACCTGATTTCATTCTCTGACAAGGTGACCCCCTTAGTGGATGAAGGTAAGGCTGTCGATGGTCTACCTGGACTTCAGTAAGGCCTTTGACACTGTCCCCCACAGCATCCTTGTGGAGAAGCTGGCTGCCCATGGTTTGGATGGGCATACGCTCTGCTGGGTGAAACACTGGCTGGATGGCCGGGCCCAGAGAGTCATGGTCAATGGAGTTAAATCCAGTTGGCGGCCAGTCACGAGCGGTGTCCCCCAAGGCTTGGTGCTGGGGCCGCTCCTGTTCAACATCTTTATCAGTGATCTTGATGAGGGGAATGAGTGCACCCTCAGTAAGTTTGCAGACGACACCAAGGTGGGAGGGAGTGTTGATCTGCCAGAGGGTAGAAAGGCACTACAGAGGGACCTGGATAGACTGCATCGATGGGCCAAGGTAAACTGTAGGAGTTTCAACAGGGCCAAGTGTCAGGTCCTGCAATTTGGTCACAACAACCCCAGGCAACCCTACAGGCTTGGGGAGGAGTGACTGGAAAGCTGCCTGACGGAAAGGGACCCTGGTCTGATGATGGACAGTTGGCTGAACATGAGCCAGCAGTGTGCCCAGGTGGCCAGGAAGGCCAATGGCATCCTGGCTTGTATCAGGAATGGGGTGGTGAGCAGGACTAGGGAAGTCATCCTGCCCCTGTACTCGGCATTGGTGAGGCCTCACCTTGAGCACTGTGTTCAGTTTCGGGCACCTCAATACAGAAAGGACATTGAGGTGCTGGAGCAGGTCCAAAGAAGGGCAACAAGGCTGGTGAAGGGCTTGGAGAATATGCCCTACAAGGAGCGACTAAAGGAACTGGAGCTGTTTAGTCTGGGGAAGAGGAGGCTGAGGGGAGACCTCATTGCTCTCTTCAAACACCTGAAAGGTGATAGCAGTGAGAGTGGGGTTGGTCTCTTCTCACTGGTGACAGATGACAGGACAAGGGGAAATGGCCGCAAGCTGCCCCAAGGGAGGTTTAGGTTGGATATCAGGAAAAGCTTCTTTAGAGAAAGGGTTGTTAAGCATTGGAACAGGCTCCCCAGCGAGGTGGTTGAGTCACCATCCCTAAATGTGTTTAAAAACCGTTTGGATGTGGTGCTTAGGGACATGATTTAGCGGTGGGTTGTTAGAGTAGTATGGTTAGGTTGTGGTTGGACTTGATGATCTTGAAGGTCTTTTCCAACCTGAGCAGTTCTATGATTCTACGATTCTATAAGCTCTGATGTAGAAAATAATCTCACTTAAGAGTGATGTACCATTTTAATCCAGGTCCTTCTCCAGAAAGCCTGGGCAGGTCAGGAAGCTCCTCACTTGAGTGGTTTTAAACCAAGACTTTGATCTATCTGGAAGATGCTGAGCAACTATCTCCATGTTACTGTGCCTCAAAGTGCAGGTGAGGAGTCGGTCCTAAACTGCAGTGAGAAACCCAAGGAAACTAGCTTTTTCTTCATCACAGAAAAGCCAGCTTTTCAAGAGCCAGGGTTAAGCATGTAAAATTTTCTCTCTGTTTTGAAGACAATTGCACAGTAACTATCACAGCATCTGGGAAATCGAAAGACTGCTAGAAAAGAGGTAGGTACTGCTAGGTAGAGCTTGACTAACTACTGCAGTGGTTGAGTATTTCGGTAATACCCGTGTTTAGAGCCAATCTAAATTTGCAGACATAAGATTACCTCACAGGACTATATCGAAAGACCATGAATACAATGTCAGGCATTAACTGGCCACTTGTGTGATCTGAATGTGATTAAGAGTTAGGTCAAACTACACCAAAAAGAAGGAAGTGGGTTATATGAACAGATTTGTACTATCAGAAGTTTGTGTTTGCAACCAAAAATAATCATAAGAACGCAGACAAAACAAAAATACAGACTAATACTGTCTGTGAGGTTGATGATGGAAGAAAAGTCCAAAAAAGAACATGAACAAAATTTTAAAAACTCTCTGGAGAAGTATTATGAGAATAGAGTGAGAAATAGCTATAAGACATAGTATTACAATAAATGGCAAAAGTGTTTCGTAATTCAGAATGAACCTGGAGGAAAATATCAGTATTCTTTCCTACCTGCAAACAGTAAGTACAATGGGAACAACTATTGTAGAAAATACATGTATCTGGAGAAAAAAAATGTTCCTATTCATGTGTAATTATTGCTTACTTAACAGTGGCTCATTACCTTATAGATGAAGTTGCTGAGATAAATGGAACTAAACCAAAAATAATCTTTCCAAATGGCAACAATGTTAGATTTTCAATGAAAAATGTGAAAACAGAAGGCAAGAAAATAAGAATATGTATATTTCAGCTTGCACTTTTCTTATAATGTCAGCTTTTGAATTTGTGGGACACTATAAGTAAAATCATGTAATTCATCACTACCTCAATACTGAGGGTACCTCTAGAGGCTATTGTCTTAGCAGACCTGCTAGCCATAGATTATTCATAGACCACTTGCAATGACTCCCAAGCCTGGCTGATGCTCTGCAAATGTCCCTGATGTCTGTGAGCATGCAACCTAAATGCTATCATAGACACTGTTCAGTTCTTTGTTATTGTCCAGCATGCTGAACAACCAGTGTACAGCACAACTCTTCACAGTTTCTTAGATCTGAAAAATGCCCAGTTTGTGGGAGAGGAAAGGAAGGCAATTCTTGGGAAGGAGGAAGTTCCCTAAAGAACAATGGAAATATCTTGCCCAAATAAACAAACGAAAAAATGACAAAAAATTTTCTCATTCTTTTCTCTGTCACTTACATCTTTAAATAAGTAGAAAATACAAGCATCAAGACTGCAAGAGATTTCAAGATGGAGAATATTTGAGGTCAATTACTGACATTTCATTCTAGTGTTAGTTTTTACCAGATGCTTGTTTTCCTCATTCATTTAAAGTAAAAGTAATCTAGACTGAAAATACTTGTTTCCCTGGTGGTATACCAGAAAGCATAATGAGAGAAGCATTCGGCTTCGTAGTGTCTGTTCAGTATCTCCTGACTGAAAATGCAGACTGCAATATGCTGTCTTACATTAAATACAGAGTTTCTGCATCTTTAAGGAAGCAACCATATGGTAAACTGCAGTTTTTTCTTTAAAAACATGAGCTAATCAGTCTATGCCAAACCTTTATAAGTTATTATAGACTTTTTTTGGCACTTTTACATATAGCCTTTACATTTATTCCTTTCTAATCCTTTTTAATATGCTGTATGTATTTCACGCCATCCTCACATTAATGCTGTGCAAGTTGAAGCACTAAAAATTTAATGTTATGCAAACTTTATAAGCAGCCATTTCTCTTAGATAAATACACTACCGTTTGTGTTTCAGAGAGATTTTAATAAAATGCATACTAGGGCACTGCCGCTATCTGCCATGTGCATCAATGTCATTCCTCTCAAGCAGGTGATCATGCATTTATAAACCATTTATCCAACAGCCTTTCTCAATTTCATAGCACCTGCAACATAACCATATCTTTGGACATGTGCTAAAAGCTTTTATAAAAAATGTATGAAAATGGTCTCTTTTAAGGTTTTTCATTGGATTTTGCTTTAAGTTTGGTTTGTAAAACATTATTATTTCAAAAGCAACTTTATCCTCAAATTAAAGCATTCATCTTTGTATCAAATGCTGCTGCATTAATCAGCTGGCAAGAGGTGGGTACGGAATAGTTTTCAGCTTCATGTAAATCAAAAGACCTACAGTTATCTTCTTACAGGAAATCAGTGAAAGTGCAGGAAAGATAAATCATGGTTACAGGACTACCACTATAACCAACAGTAGTAACAGCGTCTTTTTAGGAAAGCAAATGTGCAGCAGTAGGCAACTGAACACAGGTAAGGAATTAGACAGCCAAACAAACTGGATGGTATTACACTGGATTTCAGGAATGTCACTTGCGGACACAAGAGCACTGGTCTTTCCTCAAAAGAAGACAGTACCATTACTTTGAATCAGTAGTTGATTTTTAAAGAGAGAAGCATGCCACTACATCCAATGGAAAGTAATATTTGTAATGAAAACAACACACCTCTACTGGCCATGATGCTGCCTTAATGTATGCTGCTAGCTTGGAAATGTTCTTTTCATCACAGCAAAAATATTTTTACACTCAAGAAAAGGTATGTTTAGAATACCAGGGTCTAACTTCAAACATGCTGTAAAATGAAATGCTATGAATATATTTCATATTTCTATGTTTCATGTCTGTCTGCCCAGAAAATAAATAATAATGTGAATGATTTGGATTTTTTGTGCACTCCCAGAAAACTATCTCACAGTCACATAAAGTTTGAATTCAGACACCCTGGACAGGAAGAGAAGGGGGGAAGTATAGGGTTGTGCCGAGCAGGAGAAGGAAGAAGAAGAAGAGGAGCCAACAAAAAAAAAACAAAACAGAAAAGCCTTCCCTCAGTACCAAGGCTACATCCAAAAAGAAGAAAAAACAATTATTCATTGTAGATGACTCCTCCCTGCAGGGAACTGAATTCTCAGTACACTGGACAGACCTTCTTAGAGAATTCTGCTTCCTCCCTGGATTTCAGGTGAAAGTTGTCACCAAGAAACTGCATAGGCAGGTACAGCCAACAGATTACTGCTTTTCCATGTAGGGAGTAATGAAGCAGCTATCAACAGCTATCAAAAGGGACTTTAGAGACTTAGGATCTCTTTTGAAGGAATCAAGCACACAGTTAATGTCTAAACCCTGCTTCCCGTAATGGGTAAGGACACTGAAATAAACAGAAGGATTCAATTTATAAATGTGGTTTCATGGCTAGTGCCACCACCATAGTTTTGGGTTTTTGACAGTGGGATGACCTACATGGCACCAGTCTTGCAGTCACTAGATGGATTTCACCTCTCTCAAAGGGGTGAAACCAACAAAAGTGAACTGATTAGTGACATCAAGATTGGAGGCTGCCTGGCTACTACAATGCCCATGAAATGGTGGAGTTCACACTCCTGAGAGCTATCAAACAGGCAAAGAGTAAAAACAGGAAGCTTAATTTTAGGAAAGCCAACTTCTAGTTCTTCAGAGAATTAGTCAACAAAAATCCCTGGGAGGCTGCCCTTAAGGACAAGAGAGTGGAGCTTCCATCTTTAAGGAAGTTTTTCTTAGTGTACAGGAGCTCTTCATCCCCAGGTGTCAGGAATTGAAAGCAAGAGACTGGCATGGCTGAACCAGCACTGGCTGGTCAACCTGGAGAGCAAGAAGAAATCCACAAGCAATGGAAGAAGTGACAGGTACACTGGGAAGAGTATGGGAATGCTGATAAGTTGTGTAGAGACAGTGTCGGGAAGGCCAAGGCCCAACTTGAACTGGATTTGGCAAGGGATGCAGTGAAGAAGAAAGGCTTCTACAGGTACATCAACCAGAAAAAGAAAGTCCAAGAGGGTGAATCCTCCCTAGTGAGCAATACAGGCAAGCTGATAATAACAGAAAAGGACTGAGGTACTCAACAAAGTTTTTGCCTCAGTCTTCACTGGTAACTGCTCTACACACACACTTTGGGTGGATGGATTGGAATGGAGGGACTGGGAGAGCAATGTTCCTAAGCAAAATAGGGTTTGCAACGACCTGAGGGACCTGAACATCCATAAGTCTTTGGATTCTGATGAGGTACATCCCAGAGTCCTGAGGGAACTGACTGATATAGTTGCCAAGCCAAACTCAATGGTATATGACAAGTCATGGAGGTCAGGTAAAGTCCCTGGTGTCTGGAAAGAAAGGTAAAGCCATACCCATTTTTAAGAAGAGTTGAAAGAACGAGCCAGAGAACTACTGACCTGTCAGTTTCACCTCTGCTGGGGAAGAACATGGAACAGATACTCCTGGAAGTTATGCTAAGGTACATGGAAGAGAGGAAGGTGATACAGGACAACCAGCATGGCTTCACTGAGGGCAAGTTCTGCCTGACCAAACTTGTGGCCTTCTACGATGGTGGCGACTGTGTCAATGGACAAGAGAAGAGCCACTGATGTCATAGAATCATAGAATCATAGAATGGCTTTGATTGGAAAGGATTCCACATAAGTTCCAACCATCCTGCCACAGACAGGACCACCAACCTCCAGATCTGATACTAGACCAGGTTGCCCAGGGCCCCATCCAGTGTGGTCTTGAACACCTCCAGGGACAGCCAATCTGGGCAGCCTGTTCCAGCGCCTCACCACTGTCTCTGTGAAGATATTCCCCCTGACATCCAGTCTAAACCTTCCCTCCTTGAGCTTAAAACCATTCCCCCTTGTCCTATCACTATCCACCTGAGTAAAAAGTTGATTCCTCTCCTTTTTAAAATTCCCTTTTAAATACAGGAATGCTGCAATGAAGTCTCCTCACAGACTTCTTTTCTCCAAGCTGAACAAGCCCAGCTGCCTCAGCCTGTCTTTGTAAGGAGGGTAGGTGCTCCAGCCCTCTGATGATCTTCGTGGCCCTCCTCTGGACCCTTTCTAACAGCTTCACATCTTTCCTGTATTCAGGGCCCCAGGCCTGGATGCCGTACTCCAGATGGGGCCTCACACAGAGTAGAGAGGGAAAATCACCTTCCAAATGCGCCCTATCTGGATGTCAAAAAGGCCTTTGACACAGTCCCCCATAAAATCCAAATACTTCTCTCCATACTGGAAAGATATGGAATTGATGAGTGGACCCTTCTGTGGATGGAGAACTGGTTGTGAGATCATGCCTAGAGAATGGTGGTCAATGGCTCAGTGTCCAGGTGGAGATCAGTGATGAATGGCATCCGTTAGGGATCTGGTACTGGGACCAGTGTTCTTCAATATCCTCATCAATGGCACTGACACTGAGAAAGAGTGCACCTTCAGCAGTTTTGCAGATGATACTAAGCTGTGTGGTGCAGTTGACACACATGAAGGACAGGGTGCTGTTCAAAGTGATCTAGACAGGCTCAAGCAGTGGGCTCAGGAGAACCTCATGAGGTTCAGCAAAGCCATCTGTGATGTACAGGTGAATGGCAAGCTGGATGTGAGCCAGTAATGTGCCCACGCAGCCCAGAAAGCCAACCATATCCTTAGCTACATCAAAAGAGGCATGGTCAATAATTAAGAGAGGTGATCCTGCCTCTCTACTCTGCAGTGGTGAGACCTCACCTGGAGTTTTGTGTCCAGATGTGGAGTTCTCAGTACAGGAGAGATGAGTCCTTCTTGGAGTGTGTCCAGAGGAGAGCCACAGAAATGATCCAAGGAATGGAATATCTCATCTATGAGGACAGGCTGAGAAAGCTGGGGCTGTTCAGCTTGGATAAAAGAAGGCTTCCAGGAGATCTGATAGCACATTTCAGTATCTAAAGGGGGGCTATAAGAAGGGGACATATATTTTAGTAAGGTCTGTTGTGACTGGACAAGGGGAAATAGTTGCAAACTGAAAGAAGGGAGATATTGACTGGAAATAAGAAAAATAATTATGATAAGGGTAGTTAAGCACTGGAACAGATTGCTCAGAGTGGTGGTGGATGACACGTTCTTGGACACGTTCAAGATCAGGCTGGATGGGGCTCTGAGCAAGCTGATCTAGCTACAAATGTCCCATGTTCCTTGTAGGGGAGTTGGACTTGACGACCTTTGGGTGTCCCTTCCAACTCAAATGATTCTATGATTCTAGAAGTAGAAAAAGAAAAGTTTGGGGTCAAAGAAAACCAAGACTGGGTTAACTGTATTGTTTTGCAAGTGGACTATCCTACATCAGTCAATTGCCAGTATAAAGAAAAACAAATGATATGTCTCAGAGCCTGATCTATTGTAGAATCATCATATGAAGAATGAGTTTGTATCAGAAAGCTTTTCAGTAGGATTCGGATTTTTGTTTATTTGCTTATTTGTTTTTAACTATGTCAATCTGCTGCTATAACTAATAAGAATCCAGCTCAGATTATTTCATCACAGAAAAAAAATTGTTTCTCTGGGAACAATTTCTCTGTTGATCCATGGATGATTTTTTTTTAGAAACTGAGAGATCTATAAGCAGGCAGTGGTTCTTGAATAATTAAACATCTTAAAAGTACCGAAATGGTGGGTGACAGACCCCTTGTGATAGCACTCACAAAGTGCCAGGGCTCTTTTAAGGAGAAAAAGAGAGTGGGAAAAGAAAAAAAAAGTCAAAAACTCAAGAGCATTTCATTGTTGTGAAAACCTGAGTGTTGCCAAAGACAGTCTCTGCAATCTGTCATGTAAGCAGAAGTTTTAGGAACGTTGCTTGCTTCAGTTTTGTGGGGAGAGAAAGTTTCATTAAAAAATCTGACCTTTTAGCTGTCATTTGATTTTCTTTTCTTTGTTGTCCACCTTCTGGCAAAAATATCCTGGAAAGAAAATAAAAACGGGAAATTAGGCAAAATTTATTCCAAACAAACTATTCAGTGAACAAAGTTGTTTAAAGACTATTTATTACATCTTTCATTATTGTGATCTTCAGAGCCCCTGAAATTATGCATACAGCAGGTGTGCAGGAATAACTTATATCTAGCCAATGTAAACATAAAGTGTTAGATAGGATTTTTTTTATTACACAGGTTTTTTTTTCTGAATCGCATAAAATCACAATCTATGTGCCATGTGTCATAATGCAGTAGGTAATAGTAATTCATTTCAGTAAAGCAGCAGATGCAGTTTTGCATAAAACATCATTATAGATGAAGAACCATTATATATCAAAACTAGTAAAAGTCTGAAGTGATAATATACTCCTCTTTATCTAATTGAAGTGAGATAAACTCTTGTAGAGCAAATCAATTCTGTTATGCTGTATTACAATCACTTGCTCAGTACAGTAAACCAATTTGAAGAAACTGATCCAAGAAGATCAGATCAGATTTACTATCAAAGGCCTTTAATTTAGATTTAGAACCAAAATATCTTCACTGAAGTTTTGTCAGAACTAACCTACTAATAATATGTCAAATCTTCAAAGAGAAAACCATCTTCTGTAAACACTGCTGGATTATCCCGTTATTTCAAAGACTTCATCATGCCAGTCTCATTAGTGAGAAAACAAATCTCAAATTGTTAAAAACTCTTAATCTGCAGAAGATGCAGAGCACTTCCTAGAGTTATGTAAATCTGTAAAAAAAAAAAAAGTATTGGTTAAAATTATGTTAATGAACAAATTACCATTCTTTCAGATTTCAGCCCAATTAGGGTAGGCTATTTTTATGCCCATTTTTTCCCCAAAGAATGCTTATTTGTGCTGATAAATACGTGTTTGACCACCACTGAATTCATTGTAACAAATGCTGGCTTTGGACTCCACTGGTTATTCCAGGTTTCTTTAAATCTGCATTTATTTTTAGGTTCTAGAGACCGAAAAAAATTCTTAGTCAGCTGTAATGGAAAGAAATTCAAAATTAATTTGATTTAAATTTTGAAAAAATTAATCAAGGTCTGAAATAAAATTCAATGCATGTGTTTGTTCCTTATTTTTCAAATAGGCAAGCCATATATTCCAGACACTGGATAAATCTGTATCATGCGAACTCTGCAGAAATTGAGTTTTATGCATCTCAGGTATTCCTGTGAGCATAGTATAGCACATATTCCATACATATCATAGAATCACAGAATCACCAAGGCTGGAAAAAACCTCCAAGATCACCCAGTCCAGCCATTCTCCTACCACCAATATTTCCCCACTAAACCATGTCCCTTAGTACAACATCTAAATGTTTCTGGAACACCACCAGGGACAATGACTCAAACACCTCCCTGAGCTGCCTTTTCCAGCACCTGATCGCTCTTTCAGAGAATAAATTTTTCCTGCTACTCAACCTGAGCCTCCTCTCATGCAACTTGACCTCATTCCCTTTTGTCCTCTCGCTAGTTAAACAGGAGAGCCTCCACCTTGCCATAATTTCCTTTCAGGTAGATGTAGAGAGCTATAACGAGCTATAACTGCAAAGCCTCCTCTTCTCCAGACTGAACAATCCCAGCTCCCTCAGCCACTCCTCATAAAGCCTGTGCTCCAGACCCCTCACCAGCTTCGTCACCCTCCTCTGAACACACTCCAGGGCCTCAATGTCTTTCTTGTAGTTAGGGGCCCAAAACTGAACACAGTACTCAAGATGTGGCCTCACCAGATCTGAGTACAAGAGGACAATTACCTCCCAGCTCCTGCTGGCAACACTATTTCTGATATAAGCCATGATGCCGTTGACCTTCTTGGCTACCTGACCACAAAACTGGCTCATGTTCAACTGATGCTTGAATTCAGACCAAAACAAAACATTGTATTCCTCTTTCTCCAAATATTTTATTTAAACTCACAGCCTGCGTATAACTTGCCCATTGCTTCCTAGAGCTGACTTCAGCATTTTTCTAAATATGAAGTGATGAATATTCCTAGAGGGTTTGTAATACGTGCTACAATACTTCATTGTTTTTCATGCCTTACATCCATCCTTTGGCAGCAACTGTATTTGAAGACTTAGAATTCTGAAGACAGAAAACCTCAAATAAGGTGACATGGTTTACCCCAAAAATGTGAAAGTTGATTACCTTTCTCATTATCTTAAGTTGCACAGCTGTATCTATTTTTACTGGCCATAAAGTTATTTATTTGTTTCATTAATCCAACCAGTAGCTTCTTTGTTTTGTTAGGATCCTGTACAAAAATGAATGTAGGTTTAAATAAACAATGCGTAGACAAATCTTTTTTTAATTTGTTCTGCTGTCTGGTGAGAGCAACAAAGTAATTCAGAGTGGTACAACCCTGGTAGCTGTTTCCTAATCTGTACTTCTCTTCAGTTGCTGGCATTTAACTTTCACAGGAAAAGAAAAAAAAAAGAATGGTTTTAATATTCAAATCACAGTGAGGTGCTATTTGTTTGGAGATAGGAACCAGTGCTTTTTTAGAAGGCCACTTAATGTGTCACATTTGAAAATCTGCTGCCAATGGCTCAGTGCGCAATGGAAACCAATGACAAGAGATGTCCCACTAGCATTTTTTAATGGTTTTGTAGCAACATGAACATTGGAATTAAGTGTATTCTCAGCAAGCTTGTGGATGACAGCAAGCTGTGTGGTGCAGTCAATACACTGGAGGGAATGGACACCACTCAGAGGGACATTGAGTGGTGGGCCCATTAAAACATCATGAGGTTCAGCAAAGCCAAGTCCATGGCTTGCACCTGGGTCAGGGCAATCCCAAAGAAAATACAAAAAAAAACAAACAAACAAACAAAAAAAACAAGCTGTGCTATAAATGGATTGAAGGCAGGCCTTTTAGGGATATGAGTGTCCTGGTGAATAAAAAATTGAATGTAAGTCAGTAGTGCACACCTGCAGCCTAGAAAGCAAACTGTATGCTGGGCTGTATCAAAAGAATTGTAGGTAGCAGGTCAAAGGAGGTGATTGTCCCTTTCTACTTCACTCTCGTGAGACCTTACCTGGTGTAGTGCATTCAGCATGAGAAGGATATGGGCCTGTTGTAATCAGTCCAGAGGAGGACCATGAGGATGCTCAGATGGCTGGAGCACCCCTTCAGTTAAGACAGGCTGAGAGCTGAGGTATGAATTGAAGACTCTGGGAAGAACTTACAGCAACCTTCCGGTAATTGAAGAGAGCCTACAGGAAAGATGGTGAGGGATTCTTTATCAGAGATTGTAGTGATATAACAAGGGGAAACAGTTTTAAAGTAAAGTGAGATTTACATTAGATGTTGGGGGGAAATCTATTACTCAGCGGATAGTGAGTCACTGGAATAGGTTGTCCAGAGAAGTTATGGATTCCCCATCCCTGAAAGTGTTCGAGGCCAGTTTGGATAAGGCCCTAGGCAACCTGGTCCAGTGGAAGCTGTCCCTGCCAGTGGCAAGGGGATTGAAACTAGATGATCCTTACTGTCCCTTTGAAACCACTTTGTGATTCTATCATTGATCCTTTGATCTAAGTAGATGTCTCGGAGAGAGAGCTTTTAGGGCTCAGCTCCCATGACAGTCCTGCTACCTTCTTGAACAGAGTCTTGGGAACAGCTGGGGTAGCCAGAGTGGATCATACTCTTGTCCCAGGTCATGCATCTGCTTCTGCTTGTGCCCTGAAGCATACCCACAGCCCTGCCATGGCACGTCTGTGAACGGCATCTCTTATATGGAGGGGCACCACTAATGCAACACCAAGCCTTTGAGATTTCTGAACTGACCCACCAAAACTGCCACTGTTGCCTACAAACTGTCAAAGAAGAGAACTGAAATACTTACTCTGATACTCTGGATATCAGTTACTGTGATTACTGCAGGAGGAATACTTAAAGCTCCATAGGTAAATATTATGTTTTACTGCATATATATCTATTTCATGGTTTTTCATGCTTAAGCAAGTGATATTTTTAGAAAAAGTGTGTTCTGTGCTTCAGCTATTTTTGAGAAGAAAGAAGTCATTGAAGAAAGTATTATAAAGAAGGGCATTAAAAGAGGAGAACAAATTAAAGTGAATACTTACAGACAGCTTTTCCTAATCATGGGGAATTCTTAGGCAAGTAGACTTGGAAAATGGAAGCTAGCATCCCTACCAGGGTGGAATCTAAAGTCAATATTTTGACAGTGAATTGATGTATAGTTAGAATAGGTAAGGAAAGCCTGTGAACGTTAAAACAGGCAGCTTAGGTTGGATATAATAGATAACAGGAAGCCAGATGGTATGTAAGGGGCTTTGCATATACGGTCAAATTGACAGACTGAAGTGATCACACAAAAATGGTCCTTTCATAAGCCTTCAGTTGGGATAAAAGCAGGAGACTGTTGCATTTCTCAAGCCTGGAGAAAAAAATATTTTTAAAGGAGCTTATAAGCAGAAGGGAGACTGACTTTTTACAGGGTCTGATAATGATTGGAAAATGGGGAATGGTTTTAAAATAAAAGAGGGGAGATTTAGATGAGATATTAGGAGGAAATTCTTTACTCAGAGGGTGGTGAGGCAGTGGCACAGGCTGCCCAGAGAAACCGTGGATGCACCATTCTTGCAGGTATTCAAGGTCGGGTTGGATGGGGTGCTGGGCAGCCCAGTCTGGCGCGTGACAGCCCTGCTCATGGTAGAGGGGTTGGAACTTGATGATTCTTGAGGTCCCTTCCAACCCAAGCCATTCATGATTCTAAGATTCCGTGATTTTATGATTTTGTGTTGCAAGGGTGAGAGTCTGAATGATATTTTCAGCTTTGTGGGTAGCTAAAGAGCTGTTTCTTGATGTCATTAGACAGAAAGAATCAATAAGATGTAGAAATAGCTCAGAGAGGATGCCACAGTATATAAAATGACACTCCAGTTAGGTGGCTGCTTTAACTACCATAATGACAGATTACCTAATCTCTAGATTAGATTCAACATTTTTAAAACAGAAAGGACTATGGCAGTAATTCCAAATTGAATGGAAGCTCATGTCCGCAAAACATAAAATACTAAGATTTCTAATAGTAAAGAAATCTGTAGAAATTTTAATATGTCATTTTTTGTTCTTCACTATTAAAGGTAGTTCCCTTTCCAGATATTAATCTGTATTTTATCTGATACACTAAAGTAGTGCCATAATCAAAGCTCCATTCTCAAGAAAGTACAAACAAACCTAGTCACCCTTCTTTTGTTAAAGTGATAGAAGTTTGAATTTTAGCCCTCCAGGTTTTTATCCTGACATTTAATTCTTAGCATTATGCTCTAATTTATTCTAAGAGTTATTTTTCACTGGAAAAATCTGAATAAACTGACAACAACAATGGCCAATAGGCAGGTATTGTACGTGAACACAAGAAACGTCTTTTGACAGAAAAGCTTATTTGATGAAAAGTTTAAATGCTATTAAGAGAAACTTATTTGTGAATTTTCATGTAACTAGGTGAACAGTTCAAGGAAATCATGAATTGTTTTGATTTTTTTCAAATAAAAATGTTGATCACTTACCTGAAGTTTCAAACTATACTTGCCTAAATATAATGGAAGAAATTATTAAGGACTGGAAATGGAATACATTCTAAAATTAAGAATTGCATTTAATTTGAATAAACACTTCATCCTACCCTCTATTTTGTGGGCTCGTGAATGAGAAGAGGGCCATTTGCGAGGAAAACAAAGCAGAGTAAAAGAGTGTTACATCTTTCTACACATGCCCTCATTACTGACCCAAAACTATTTTTTAGTTATCAGGTTATTTGCTATCTGACAATCCAGATTCATCGTAAGTAGAAAGCAACTCAGTATGTCATCCCAGAGAAAATGCCAATGGCAGTCATCCAGAGGTTATTTTTAGCAACACAACTTTCCTTTTATTTATTTGCATGTACTGTCTTCTGTGAAGTAGATTAGCAATGTTTCATTAGTTCTCCCAGTCATTAACTGGGACACTTGTTAGTTTTGTAATAGGAGCAGTTCTCTAAATCACATTCATTGCTAGTTTTCAACTTACAGTGCATCTTTGTAAATATGTAAGCTAACAGATTTCTTAATCCAAACCATTTGTACCACGTTATTTTATACCTTTGTTATTTCTCAATTAAAATATGCTGCATCAAATCACACAGGAGTCTATTATATTAACAATGTGACCTTTATCGACTGAATTTTTAATTTCACACATATCTACAATTATCAAAATCATTTGACAGGTTCTATTTCCATGAGACTTATTGATTGTCATTAATACCTTGTTAATCAAGTCTGTAGCTCTTCTCTCATTGTTTTGCTTCATGTCATGTTGATTAAGAAAGCAAGGTTGAGGCAGAAGGGGAAAACAAATTTTCCATTCTAGAAGTACTGAGCTGAAAAAAAAGAAAGTGATTGGCAGAAATAAAGTGATATGAGGGGATATAAAAATAAAAGATGGAAAGCGGGAAAGACAGAATGAAGCCTTTTATCTTTAGATTGTGAATGAATTAATCTTATGTAATTAAGGGAGAAAAAACAAATCTTACTCTATAGAAGACCAAAGCGAGGTGCGAGGGAGATGAGGAAGTTTCTCCTCTGCAGAAATCAGCTACGTATTAGAAAAGAAATGGAAGATGAGGTCTTCAATCTAATCGTTATTTCTGTAACAAACTAGCACATCCTTGGACACTGGCTTTGCATTGATGGTGAAAATCTTTCAAGATACAGTAAACAAGTAAGTATCTTTTTCTTGCACAAAGTAAGCAGAACACCCTGGATGAGGCTTTCCTTCAGCCTTCTTGTCAGAAAGAAAAGAACACAGCTTTCAGTATAAAGTGTCAATATCATTTTTTATCTGATGATGATGATAACCAGCACAAAACTTCCAGTTACCTTGATATTTAATGATTGATTCAGAATTATGAACCCTTATTCTCTGGGGTTTATTTTTTCCCTTTAATTTCAATAATTGCAACTCCTGAAGACATCAGAGAGAGAATGTCAAATTCTTTATTTAAAAACTTGTAGCAGAAATTTCCTGGAAAATGTTACTGACGTAGTAACAGAACCTAGAACCTGCTAGCCAAATAAAACATTCTCAGCATTGATTTACTATTTTAGCAGCAGTAAAATCCCTTTTCAGATAGTCCTGATGTAGGTGTTTCCATGTATGAAATCAATTAACCTGTCCCTTGTACCCCTCAGTAGGACTTTACTCTTCAAACTAAAGAAAACACAAGAAGCTGATTGTCTCTGGGGGCAATAGCATTATCATCTTACAAATATTCAGGTGACTTTCATGACAAAGCTCATCAAAGTGTGTCAGACTACATGGCTGGGTTTGAGAGACAGTGGAGCAAGGACTTCTGATGCCTCAGTCAAGTCAAGCTGGGCCTCCCATGAGAGGTAGGCACCCTGAGACTCACGTTCACTGGCAGCAGCCCTTTCCTCCTGGGTTTTCACCACAGTGCTGCCCTTCCCCAAGTATCATCGAGATCTCAGTTGCAGCCTTACTTCAGTATCCTGAACAGAGGATGCACACTCCTCCACAGGCGCTTTTCAATTGAAAAAGCAATGCAGCTTGCTAGAAACTTCTTCCAGAACTGCAGATAATTCACAGTGCCTTGCAACTATAGTGAGCTCAAAACATCTGCACCAGCAGTTAATGTCAGTTACCATGGCTCCACTGATGCACGGAAACAAGTTAATCCTTTGCAACTCAGTTGTGTGCCTGAGCTGCAGATCTCCACTGTAAGTAAATTGACATACTTTATAGCTAATAATGCCAGCACTACAAGGAAATACAAATGCAGTGATCAGGCATAATAACACAGTCTTTGACTATTTTAATGAGAACTGAAGGCTGCTAGTTCTCTGAATAGCAGTGTGTCAGACTGAAATCAAAATTAACTTAGAGGTGTCATGACCTGAGTAGAGGCCAGTCACAATCCCTTACATGCACTTAGCTGTTTCACTTCGTTTTATGATTGACACCGGTAGAAAGCAAAAGGGAAGGGAAGGAGGGAAGGGGAGGGGAGGGAAAAAGAGACAATGAGAGTCATATTTTGATTATTTTTGTAAAAGTTATTCATAGCTTTATCATCCATATCTTTAAAACTGAGTTCTCCTGGATTCCCCTGTTCTCCAGAGAAACTGTAGTTACCTGCAGAAATACTTACCTGTATCCTTCCTGCTCTGAGATGGCTGCAGAACAGCTCATAAAAGACTTAAGACACAGGCAACAAAGAAGAGAGGAAACACAGAAAAATACAGAACAGAGCACAAAATTCCCTATTGTCTGTAAAATTTGCACCATTCAAACAAAATCATGTCAAGCAACCTTACAACAAATTTAGGTGAATATTGTCCCATATTCATGGTATTTTATACAGTTTCAGACAGCTCTGTGATATTTCTTGAAGATGAAGCTACTCCTTGAAGATGATACTATTCTAAAGACATATTTTGAACTTTTGTTACTATGTTTACTACAAAATACAGTGTAATCCACAATTTCAAATGTATTTTTTATTAAGAAGCATGAAGCAGATAATAATTTCAGAACAGATTAAGATTTCAATTCAAGACTCTGTTAGGGAACATAAATCATAGCACTGAGGCATCCCAGGTTATTATCACATAACATCTTAGGCATTTTTCTGGAAAATGCTAACTATAATAGCACCATCTAGATCCCTTACATACCAGCAGTAGATACACTTCCTGCGACTTTACTTGAATTTGGATCAGGCCCTATGCAACATTTCTTATTAACTGAAATATGAGCTGCAGACAGTTAATACATTTGAAACATGAATGCTACCAATTTGCAGCCAACATTTGAAAAAACTTATACCACTTGCTTTAAAGAATATGTGTAACAGAGATTCTTCATGCATTGTTCTGCTCATGCACTGAAACAGCATGCTTTATACGCTCTAAGCTGAACTTCTGCAACTTCCAGTGCAACTCAGGCATCAAAAACATATATAATGATGTAATTTACCTTCACGAATAGTAGGAGAATATTTTCCTAGTCCTAGTTTGGGTTAAATCTAAGTTTTAATAAGGGCAAATAATCCAATACAACCTCACTAAAAAGGCCTGGAAGATATGGGGCACCTACTGGGCCAGTAGATGATTAGTTAGTAATAGAAAAGCTGTGAGCTACTGAGGTAGGCAATAATTAGAATGACAGTGAAGTACAATAATGGAATCTAAGTGAGTAGTTGAAGGACTTCAGATCATGTGGCAAGACTAGAAAGTACTCTCATGCTATGAAACCAATTTCTTCCTCTACACAAAGCACATTAAAACCCAATCATTAGTTTCCGCAGATGCCCCCTTCTCCAGAAAAGTCTCTCCGAAGCCAATGGTTCATGCCCTGATTTGCTTTCACTGTTACATGTCCTTAAAGGGAATGTGACAGAGAACAACCCATCTGTGAGCATGCTGCTGTTTAATATCTCATTTTCAGGTAAAAATTGCTTTCTGAAGATAGTTAATTTCCCTATCTTTGATACAATATCATCAGAAAGCAGTAGTTGTGAGCTGCATGCACTCTCTTGGGAGTCATTAAGTTTTAAGAGGCAAAGAAACAGAACATGCCGGAGCCCATGGTTGCCTTCTTGATTGCTGGTAGAAGCCATTCTCTGCTGGCAGTCAGAGAGAAGGGACTGAATTGTGAAACAAGGGCAGGTGGTAGTTATATATAACTTTACTTCTATATTTTCTCCTTTCCACATAGATTCTTTACAGACATGTGCACTACTGTTTGGTTTTGGGTTTTTTATCTATTAAATAAAAAATAGAAAAATATGTCTGACTGAAATATCTGACAACAGAAAATGAAGTACCACGTATTGAGGAATTAGTTTCTTTTCAATGCACACACACACACAAAAAAAAGACTAAAAAGTTTATTAAAAGAGATTAATAATTAATTACTGATAATATAATTAAATTATGCATAAAAATATATTTTCAATCCTTAGTAATTCTTATAATAATGAAATAACATGTCTTGTGTAATGTAAATATATTATATGTAGTATGACTATAATAATAATAATAATAGTGATCAATAGACTTTAACGTATGTTTGGTTTCAAACCACAGTTCTGTTCTCTGGGTAAATCTTGTGTTCACATCCTTATTTTGAGGTGTACTGAGAACATTTCATCCTAGTAGCTGACACACACTAGGTCTGTCATATGTGTGACTCATCCACAATATACTAACTACAGCGCTGTTGGCAGTTTTGAGGAGACACACTCCTCCTTTCTAGATATTAGGGAAATTAAGCTGGGTAAAGAACCATGAATGCATCACATGTCCTCCTTCTTCACAATGCAATTATGGAACAGAGAAATTGCAAATACATACAGCAAGAAAATTTTAGATCAACTTCATGAGTATTATATCCTTCTTGTTTTCTGAGAAGCAATTTGGGATCCTGTAAGTACGCAGTATAAAAGATCTGTGGTTGAATCTAATGTTTAACTGTGATTGTTGCGAAGTCCCATTTGGCTTCTTCTATCTGGGAATTATGAGGAACTGGTTCTTATATATCATAATCTACAGTTTCCATCAGGATTTTGAGGAAGTGCTGGGTGGGGCAGAACATATTCAAAGCATATTCCTGAACTCTAGCAAGACAGGAAACATTACAAATAGAAACTATCTTTTGGAACTACTAAGGAGAAACTATTTATGCCTCAGAGGATACTTAAAGATTATAAATTTGAGAGGACGGCCCTCCTTTTTATGGACATGAAATGTCATTCAGCTCAAAGGTCTGCTTTTAACCACTGGCTGTGCTGGACAACAATAGTATTTCATAGGCAAATACAAGGACATAGAAACTCATCTGGAAGAAAAGACAAAAATTATATTAAGTCTGAACTATGCCCCATTGCATTCTGGATAACATGTTCCAGCAAATCTGTGAATGTTAACTTCCACTGACCCAGTGGACTATCTCTGCCTCATCGGCAAGGGATGCCCATACAGAAAACAGTTCATTATCTTTCTTTCTGGAAGCATAAGATCCCTGTATATACAGCCCCTAATGGCCTAAATCCTGCACTGTGTCATATTCCATCAGGAGCCAATGTGCAAATAACATATTTCCATTTTTAAAGTCTGAAAAATGTCACAAAAAGCTTTTGGTATTTACATGACTCAGACAATCACACTTACATACTCTAATTCTAATGTTCGGTATATAACCACAGCAGGATACCAGGAATAACTATTAAAGTAAAAACTGAAGTTCTGCAGCATAACCATCAAAGTACACCAGACTGCAAAAGGAAGTATTTTAAATGACACTATTGACAGCTACTGCTTAATAAAGTCAAAATCAAAATGTAATGCACTTAAACAACAAATAGTCTTGATATACACAAGGACTAATTTACAAAGCTTCAGACCTGTGACTTAGCACAAAAGAATGTATCTGCATTAATGAGATTTTCAGCTGTGCCTTTGTGAAAAAGAAGCCCAGCAGAAGTAGCTCTGTCTTTTTTTCATGTTGTATTTCTTTATCACGTTCAAAAAAGGTGTGATAGTTTGCATTTTCTTCTCCTGATCCTTTACAAGGAGGAAATTAGCAGCATACCATTTTCAAGTCTGAATCTCATATGAAAACAGCATAGTACCCGTATCTGTTGTATATGCCATGTTTTGAAACTGCACCCACAATGCCCCCCTTTATGAATTCATAATGACAACACAAAATGAGAGCCCAACAGCTGGAATTCAGTCCTGATAGCATAAAGGGTGAGTAAGAGAAAGTTGTCATTAGAAGGACAAAGAATGAGGAAAAGGCAGTTGCTCTCAGAGTGCTAACAAGATAAGATCAGTTCTTACAGGGGTGTAGTTTTCCATCTAGGATGAGAAAAAACCAAATGAAACATAGTCATTTAGTTTGGGAAGAATTTGTAGGCATTACTGTTCTCACATCTTCCTGCTAGGAAAAGAATAAAGTAGAAAAATAAAGAAGTATCTGAAGCAGGAAGCAAAGGTAGCAAAGAAATGTAGCATGGGTGGGAGTGTGGGTGTGTGTCTGCACATGCATTGATGAGGTAGAAGGACTAGTGTAAACTCACAGCTGTATTGCCATTATTACCAGTCACCAAATAAAACATAGTAGGCATACTTCAGAGAAAGCAGAGAACAGTTCTCCATTGTTCAGCTTGCCTCAGGCATCTTCTATGATTGCCCAGTATGTTTCTGTTGTTACGTATTTTTCTGATAAAAGTATGAGGTCAAGAAATTCTAAGACTCTTACTAGTGTTCTGGATGTCAGCGATTAATGAGCATGCTTTTAATTTAAGATGGAAAAGGACTTGAGAGCATTTTGAAAAGCTGAAGTTCTGTTTAGATGTCCCAATCAGAGAAGCTATTTCCTTCTGAAAAGACATTGCTCAGATTTTTATGTGAGGTCTTCTTTAGGTATGTAAGAGATTCAAGGCATCAATCAATTAAATTTACAAAGACTAACCAGTGTGGAAGAAGCAATAGAGACGTCAGGAAAATAATTTAATTCTCCCGGTGATTATTCAGAACATTTTCTTTGAAGATTATGAGCTGACTATTAGCATACCTACTGTTAGCCATTGGTGATTATGTATATACAAAACAGAAAAGTAATTTGGCTACTCAGTGTATTTGGGAATGATCATCACAAACTGCTAAATGGAAGTAGAAGAGAGAAACAGATTAAAGATTCCAGATGTCAAAATAGTGAATGAACATCAAAAATTCATTTGGCAGCCATTCTTTGCATTCACCTGTTGCCTAAGCTTATTAATAGTGACAGTGTCTAACTGTTTCATTTCTGTTCTCTGTGAAGGGGATCCAAACAGAAGAACTTTGCACCAATTTCATGAATTGTATTGAAGAAATTTGAAACTGAAATTGGAGTGTTCCAATGGAATTTAGTGCTTTACACGTTAAACCTCTTTCTCTTCCATTCTCTTGTTTTAAATGAAAAAGCTCTGGGAAGAAGCAAACAGTGAGAAAAATAAATAAATAATAAGAAAGAGAAACACCTCAGTAATACAAAGTATTTAGCAGTGGTAGCATGTAGTAAATGTAAACAGTGTTTCAGAAACTCTGAAATGAGGGGCAAAAGATGGAGATTTATAAGTGTGCATATTGCAGTCAATATAGTCATTTCCTCTTGTTTTGACAGTTAATTCCTGAGCTTGATTTTGTAGCATCAGTGGTAAAGGCAGACAAAAGCTGTTGTGTTATGATTTTGATTTGACCAAAAGAAAACAAATTTCTAATTTATTTTTTCATTTGAAGGACTTTAATCACATTAAAATAATAATAATAATTTTAAAATTTTTTGCTGCTAGAGAATAAGACCATAAAACCTAAAAATTTCATATTTTACACTACCTTATTGTTGTTGGAAAGGGATAAAAAGTGGCATATATGTGGCTGAGAGTTATGCCTCAGAATAAACACTTGTCAAGACAGAGATCTTCCCACATTTATGAGGCTATTACAGTCCTTTACATGATAGCCATCTCATGAAAACATTCAAAAAGAAGCAAGAGGGTTGAAAGGCAGTAGAAACTATGTTGCAAATATTAGGCTTCAGTATACCAGCTTACTCTTGCAAAAATACGCTACCTAGTCTGTGTTTTAGGGTCAAGACATTCTGGCCTGGACTTCAACCTTCTAAAGGATACTTACCCTTATGTCCAGAAGGCTAAAAATGAATAAGGCAAGAGGCATTTTTTATCACAAAGTTGAATTACTGAATTCAGTAAGAAGCCTATGTGATAGTTGACAGATAGTTAGATTTGTGTGATTTCCTGAGTGTTAAAAAAGCTGTGCGTAAAGATAGGTCAGTTTCCAAGACAGCACATAATCATGTTAGTAAATGCCAATAGGGGAAAAAGATACAGAAGCTGCCACTAGCCAATGAACTATAGAAAATGTACAACTAAACAAAATCAAACATAAAAGATTTCAATGATTTTGTATCCATAGAAAGAATAATTTTACAGAATAGAATAATGATTTTTAATGTAATTCTTTCTTTACTTTACTGTTGAGAAACTTGTTACAGGCAGTCCTCACACCATTTTTTATTGATGGAATTCACCAAAGTAAATTCAGAGCCAATTCTAAAATAAAAGGAACCTCTGAAGCTTATGCTAATTGGGACAAGCATCAACTACATAAATAAATATTTGCTCGCAAGTGAGCACTCTATCAGTACTCACAATATAGAGTAACCCCAGATGTAAAATCAGAAACACAAAACTGAATTTTTTAATTGGCATTGGTAAGTTACATACAGTTTGTATTTGTAGAATGATAATAGTATTTTAATTATAGTAAACTGTTACTTAAAGCATAGTGCCTTGAAATAGCATGGCTCAAAGACACAAAAGTCTAAACAGATCAATCACCCAGAATGATTTATAGCAAGGCTGGTAAAGATTTTAAACGGAGAAAAACAAGTCAATTGGTTTGTCATTTTTAAAGCAAATAATCCCATGAATTTGCAGAAAACAGAAAGAACTCAGAGGACTGTAACAATTTTATGATTCAGCTTCAATCTTATGTGATTATATGTTATTTTTCTACCAGAGGCCTTGGTTCTTTAAAAATTAAAAGGCGTGCATATTTTTACACAGATGAATATTTCTAGCCAAATGCAGTGCAAAATTAATAGGTGAGCAGATAATCAAGGACAATAGTAACAGGTCTCTACAAGTTCTGGACATAACAGAGAAGAAAGAAAAGGCCAAGAAATGAGGTTTGTAATTTGTAGTAACATAGCTCAAACATTTCTCTCTTTTAGCCTTAATTCTCGAGGAAAGGAGGTTTTCGTACGCTTGATATCTGTCTGTCACCTACTTATTTTGGTGTGTAAAGCCATCCAAATTCATCTGAGTAGTAAAAAGCTGGAAAATAATGAATGCCCTGGAGTCATATGGTACTGGGCACCTTGCTAGAGCAGAGCAAGGGATCCATACTCTAGAATCCCTGGGAAGAAAAAGGCAGGGAATAAGCCATTCTCTCTCTCCACTAAGCCTGACTATACAGAAAATATGTTCTTATGACACAGATATGGAATATGCGTCAGGAAGGAGGTGAAGAATAATAACACTCTGAAGCACATTAGACACAAATCTGTACAACAACAGATGCCATTAGACCCAGAATACATGGAAGAAGCTGTTAAAAAAATCATGTTATAAAACATCTACTATTCCCTCCAAACTCAGGAAAAAGCTGTTCAAATTATATCATCTCAACAGCTGAGCAAAATCAGATCCTTATCAGACCAGTCAGCCTCAACTTCATCCCTGAAAAGGTGATGGAACAACTTGTTGTGGATACCCTCTCCAAGCAATTGGAAGAGAAGAAAGTTATCAGGAATAGTCAACATGGATTCACCAAGGAGAAATCTTGCTTGACCACCCTGGTAGCATTCTATGATGGCATCAGCTGGGTAGATGGGGAGAGAGCAGTGCACGCTGTGCATCTTGATTTCAGCAAGGTGTTTGTCATCATCTCCCACAACACTGTTGTTATGAAACTTTGAATGTGTGGGATAGATGAGTGGACGGTAAGATGGACTGAGAACTGGCAGACCAGCAGAACTCAGAGGGTTGTCATCAGTAGCACAGAGTTTAGCTGGAGGCCTGTAATTAGCAGTGTTCTTGAGGGGTCAGTGCTGGGTCCAGTCTTGTTCAACATTTTCATCAACAGCCTAAAGGAAGGGGTAGAGTTCACCCTCAGCAAGTTTGCTGATGAAGCAAAGCTGGGAGGAGTAGCTGATACATCAGGAGGCTGTGCTGCCATTCAGCAAGACAGGGACAAACTGAAGAGCTGGGCAGGGAGGAACCTGATGAAGTTTAAAAAGAGCAAGTGTAGAATCTTGCACCTGAAGAATAATAACCGCATACATCAGTACAGGGTAGGGGATGACCTGCTGGAGAGGAGCTCTGCAGAGAAGGACCTCAGTGTCCTGGTAGACAACAGGCTGGCCATGAGGCAGCAGTGTGCCCTTGCGGCCAAGAAGGCCAATGGTATCCTGGGGCGCACTAAAAAGAACATGGCCAGCAGGTCAAGGGAGGTGATCTTTCCCTCTATTCTACCCTGGTGAAGCCACATTTAGAATACTGTGTCCATTTCTGGGATCTTCAGTTAAAAAAAAGACAGCGGTCTCCTAGAAGGAGTCCAGCAGAGGACCGCAAAGATGATAAAGGGCCTGGAGCACCTCCCTTATGAGGAAAGGCTGAGTAACCTAGGTCTGTTCAGCTTGGGGAAAAGAAGACTGAGAGGGGGCCTGATAAATGTTTGTAAATATCTGAAGGGAGGTGGGAGGCAGATGGATGAGGCCAGGCTCTTCTCAGTGATGCATAGCAATAGGACAAAGAGCAATGGCCTAAAACTTGTATGTAGGAAATTCCATACAGACTTGTGGAAGAACTTTTTTACAGTAAGTGTGACAGAGCACTGAAACAGGTTACCCACAGAGGCTGTGAAATCTTCTTCTATGGGGATATTCAAGATCCATCTAGATGCCCATCTGTGCAACCTACTGTAGGGAACCAGCTTTAGCAGGGGGGTTGGACTCAGTCTCTTGAGGCCCCTTCCAGTCCCTGCAGTTCTGTGATTCTGATTGATTCTGTGGCTAATACTAAGTATCAACAAGAATGTCAGAACTAGGTGAAAAATGAATCATGACAGAGAAAACGCACACAGCCATTGTCTTTGGGGTTTGAGGCGGGCTGGGGTGGGAAGGTGTGGGCTTTAATTTGTTTTGTTTTGTTTTTTTAAACAAGCAACAGCTTTATATGAGAAAGACTTAAAAACATACCTTATCAAAACAAGAACAATTTAGTATGTTTCTGACATTGTTTCATATGGGAAAAATGATAATTAGGTATACCAAATTTTCACCTGTCTCAGGGTACCAATTTCAGTTGCTGAGTGCTTGTTTCAGTTGGTCTTCCCTTCTCACATTCTGTGACTGGCAGTTTTAAAATTAATAGTGACTTTATATCATACATAAAAGACAACTGAAAAAATAAAAGCATACAGACATGTTCCTAGCTAAAGAATTTGACCACAATGTCATTCAAAAAAAAAAAAAAAAAAAAAAAAGAGCAAAATATATCTTGAATATCCTAAGGGCTTCAAGAAATATGTCATTTTTCACTCCTCAAGACAGAGAAACTATAACTCACAGTTTAATGCAAGACACTTGCAGGCTTTCACACATGATATTTGGCACAACATCCGAAAATATTGGTTTCATCTATTTTTACTGTCAAGTTGCCAAAGAATGAAATTCTTTTTACAACACAAAATTTAAGAGTTGATAATATATTTTTTTCTCTAGTTCGATGTCTTCAGCTTCTGACAGAAGCTTTAATTTATTGTAACGGTTTCAAGGAACTACATCTTAGCACTGAATGCCATAAGTTAGCACAAGATGCAGAAGCCTGCCAACCCTAATTCATTGAGAATTAGATGAGAGCTCTTTTTTATTCTGATGTGGAGATGCTTGTGTCCTTAAAATAAAATAACTCCAGATTTTGAGACAGTTAGGCAAGCTTTTACTCAACATTTTTTTGTTCAAAGTGCATCAGATTGTGAAGGATTTTGACAAAAGCTTGCAGTCATTGTGATAAAAGCCATTTAAGGCACTGAGCAAAGAAAAAAGAATGAAAAGGAATGGAATGGGAATGGAAGGGGAAGGGGAAGGGAAGATGGGAAAATCTGTCACTTAATCTGAGTCACTGAGGCAAAAACATCCATGGAACAGTTTAATTTGAAGTTTCAGTTTACAGAGTCGATTTTTTCT
Organism: Numida meleagris; assembly: GCF_002078875.1. Taxonomy (NCBI): domain Eukaryota; kingdom Metazoa; phylum Chordata; class Aves; order Galliformes; family Numididae; genus Numida; species Numida meleagris. Next base: position 48,405,332 of record NC_034438.1, on the reverse strand, counting down.
GTTCTTTGGGACAAGAATATAGGACAAAGAGCAGCTGAAGTAAAAGCCATGGTGTGACTGAACAGTCTTCTAAAAAGAGACATCTCGGCTAACAAAATGTTATTAATTTTATTCCTATTCCCTTTCCCTCTCTTCCCAGAGTAGACAGCCCTGGTCTGGACAGAAAAAATGAAGGCATACTTTGGTCAGCAGTGACTGGCAAGAGAGATATCACATTGTACTGAGACCAGAAAATGAAGTGTGAGCTACCTCATCAGAATGACTGTTTAAAACCAGTGGCAGTCCTTCTCACTGAAGCAGAGTGTAGGTGACAAAATATTTTTAATGGATGAGTTTTGTCTTTTTCCCTATTTAAATCTACTCTTACGTGCCTCTTATGCCTATGACACAACCACTGAAGTGAAAACCACTTCAGTCACTTTCTTCAGTCACTCGACAGTAGTAATTTTTGCACAAAAATCAATCTGCATTTTTATTTGAACCTCTGTGTTAAACGCATTTGGCAAATAGTCAGAAATAGGGAGAAGAATATCAGTTATGCAAATGATTCTACAAATAATATCAATATGGGCCACGTATTGCATTATGTTAGCAAGACTCTTGTTAACCAGTGGATGGAAAGTTGTCAGCTTCCCCCTTTATTTATTTGGCACTTGTGAGGATACATCTGGAGTGCTCTGCACAGTTCTCCAGCCCAGGAAGTACATTGGCTTACTGAAGCAAGACCAGTGGAGGGTCATTCGAAGAGTCAGATTGTATGATGCAGGATGAGAAACCAAGAGAACTGCGATTTTTAGCGTGGAGACTAAAAGAGTTAAGCGGACAATACTGCCTTCAAGAACTACCTAATAGAACAATACACATCTCCAAGGTGCACACTAGAGGGATAGGAGGAAAACAGTCACAGATTGGAAAAAAAATAAAAATAAAAAAACCAAAAAGATTCTAATGAGATATTAGTGACGTAAAATCAGTGAGGCTAAATTCAATACTGCAGCAGGCACCCCCAACAGACTGAAATCTCAATCCGAAGAGACATTAAAAACTTGACAAGACAAAGCCCAAGACGGATAATTTTAGATGGCCTTGCTTTCAGAAGTAGTTTGAACTAAATGATTCTTAAACATTGAATACATTTAAATTTATTTATACCTTTATTTATTTTATATATTTATATAATTTATAAATAAATTTATTTTATTTATTCTATAAATTAACATTAAAAAATACAAAAGCCTCATGGGAAAATTAGAGTCTAACCTCAACCTCAGTGAGTTTTAAGATATGAATTCCAAATCAAATCAGGACCCTAGATCTTCTCAGATTTGACTCTTGTTAAGTACATTATGGTATTCTACTCATCAAACTGCCACAGCATTTAAATCATGGAAAGTCCATCCATGACTTAAACACAGATGGAGTTATGATCTCAGCAAACACCACTTGTAGGAGCTAATAATAAAGATATATTTATCATTTTAGAAATCAGGATGTGGATCCCCCATCCCCTTTGTCACGGAACCGGGCCGAACGCCCGTAAACCGTTGACATTCACTTACCTAGTGTATTCTGGATACTACGAGTTCCCGCTGTGAACTATGAGAAAATTTAACAAAAGTTATTATTAAAAGTTATTATTAAAATTAAAAGTAAACTTAATAGGTCTAAATAATGGCAGATGCCTATTCTGGTTTAACAGAAGGAGATTCTTTGACATCGAGGCTGAAATATTTTAAAGACAGTAAATGTGATGTTACCATAGCCCTCTGAAAGAGAATCTTGTTTCTCATTTCATTTTCCAGTAACACCAGTGGAGTTCCTTTTTTTTTTGCAGTTGGCCCAGCTGTTCAACAGTCTTCCTCCTAAACCTGTTCAGTAACTACCAACAATTATCCATCCTTTCCCATTATAATTATTGCCCAAGTGTTCCAATTTCAGCTAAGACAGTGTTAATAGCACACCAACGTTTTTGTTGTTACTGAGTAATGGGTATGCACCTAGGGCTGGGCCATGCCAAGCTGCTCAGCAGGGAAGAGTCACCACCATTATGGAATGGGAGCAGGGGGCAGGTTGGAGCAAGAGTATCTGGCATAAATTATGTAATGTGTTTATTCCATACCACATGACATCATGCAGAAAGCTACAAAGCTCTGGGGAGGTGGCTAGAGGAGGCCACTGCTTGGGATTTGACTGGGTGTCAGACTGCAACTGGTGAGACATTGTGTCATTGGTGGGGCACTGGTCAGTGAGCAGCTATACTGTTAGCAGGTGGCGAGTAATTGCATTGTGGCTATATGGATATATGTATATATTATTGCATTTTTGTTTCTGTTTTCCTTTTCTGTCTTAGTAAATAGTTTTTATCTTAACCCACAATTTCTGTTTTGTTTCCAGTTCTCTTCTTCATCCCATATCAGTAATAGTGAATGAACAGCTCTGTGGTAATTAGCTGCCTGCCAGCCTAAATCACAACAATTGGGGTTTTTTTTGAGCACTCAATGTGAGGCATTGTATGTATGGTAGTGGTAATAGCAGATCTGACCAGAGCATGTTAAAACAAAACTGTTATAAGTGTTGTAGCAATTTAATAGTTGCTAGTCATAATGTCATTTTCATTTTCTGAGTTCTTTCAGATTTTTTTCATTCAATCATATTATTTAATACCTTACTTGCTGCATATGATCCCTGTTGTGCCATTTACCATCTATAGGACCTGGATTAAGGCTATCATTTTTCTGTACAGTGTAACAGAAAACTAATCTGGTATTTGTATTCCATATTGCTGTCATTTTCATACTTCAGGAAACACACCTTGGAATGTATTAATAATTTTGCTCTTTGCTTTGTCTTCTTGAGTGCCAAGCTATGGAGAAGACAAGGGAGAATATTCAAACCAGTATGTTCCTATTGCTAGGTTTTGTTTAAGATCAAACAACTATTTGAGAATGTCACTAATGGATCTGCCCCAAGGTTGGATAGTTTTGAGTGGCAGGAACCTAGAATAGTGGGCACCACCAGTGTTCTAAAACTTCAACCCTGAACAAGTGCAGAATTTTGAAAAGCTAGTAAAATATTTGAAAAAGGTATGCTGTCACCGTGGCAATCCTACAGAAACACAAATCACTGCAATGTGTTGGGGCCTAATGATGCCCACCAAGTCCTGTTCAACACTACTCATCACCCTAAAGAGAAGGAGATTTCATGCTGATAACAAGGTGATAGGCCCTATGGTCACTTCAGTCCCTGAAGTAGACTCCGTGGTTGCTCCAGCCTCTGTGACACATTTTGCAGTTCAGTCAACAAACATCAGAGAACAAACCTGGGCCAGTAACAGTCACCCCTATACACAAGACAAAAAGAAATAAATGGCTCTGAAAGTCAGCTCACTACTGATGAAAGAAACTGCTACTAAGATGAGGATGGAAGAAGAAATGGGGATGAAGAACGGGAGGAGTAAGAGAGAGAACTAATAAGGAGGCAATAAGTGTCTGACCCCTGAGTATGGGTGAGCTGCAAGATATCTGAAAAGACTTCAGCTGTCATCCAAACGAGTATATTTTCACCTGGCTGCTCTGAAGCTTGGATAATGGGGCTGTTAGCCTGGACACAGAGGGCAGCAAAGCCAGGCAGCTGGGATGCTTTTCTAGGGAAGAGGACATTGACAAACAATTGGAAAAGGGACACAAGTCTTCACTATAAGAAGGAAACCCTTGTCAGCTGTAAAGACACCCCTTCAAGGAAGATCAGATACATTAACCAGGCAAGTGAAACACCACGGAGAAAAGTATCCAATACCTGCAGGAATTAGATGTGCTGGAGGAGATACACAATACTGACCTGGACGATAATCATTATCCTAAGATCCTGATGGCATCAAGTGCCCGAGACCTACATGGCAGATATTTATACAGAGTTCACCCTTATCATATGCCAACACACTGGCAGCAATGGCCTGAAAAGTTGAAGAAAATCCAATGGTGGATGAAGTGGCTTGCCTACATGAACAACATGAAGAAAATATCTTTGTCCCTGTGGGCTTGTGTCTCAGCTGTGGAGATAATCTCCAGGGAGTTCTAGCAATTCAAAGACAATTTGCCCTGCTCCCCACCTGTGTGAAGCAGTATCTCAGCTATCAAAAGTAAGTATTCCTCTGCTCAAGAGAGGGGCTATAGTGGGTACACACCATGTGCCACCTTGTAGTTTCACCTGCATGACCATGGAGAGGGTATGAGGAAATAGGATGGAAAATCTATGTTGACCTTAGAAGCACAGGTATGTAAGAAAAAGGAAGAACAATCAAAAAAATGGGTGCTTCCAGGAAAATGGCCACACCTGATCCCAGTGGGCAGTCTTCCCAGAAGAGAGAGAAGATGTCCTGATCTTATTTCTGAGGTTGATAATGAAGCTTTTGGTTCACATTCGCAAGAATTGAGTGACAAAATAACCAGGAATAGAGAGGCCCTGCCTCCAGCCTGATGGAGGAAAGGGACAATCAGGTTTATTGGACTGTGTGGATTTGATGGCCCGGTGCATCAGAAGCTCAGGTGAACAAGGAACTGGCTGCAAGACTGCATCCAAAGAGTGATGGTCAATGGCTCAATGTCCGGATGGAGATCAATGATGAGTGGTGTCCCTCAGGGGTCACCAGTACTGGGACCAGTGCTCTTCAGTATCTTCATCTGTAACACCAACTGTGAGACTGAGTAGACCCTCAGCAAGTCTGTAGATGACACCAAGGTTTGTGGTGCAGTCAAAACACCTGAGGGACAGGATGCTATTCAGAGAGACCTAGACAGGCTCAAGCAGTGGGCCTAGGAGGATATTATGAGGCTCAACAAAGTCAAGTATTAGGTCTTGCACTTGGATTATGGCTATCCCCACTACCAATACAAGCTGGGGAGATTAAAGGATGGAGCACAGGCCTGTCAAAAAAGGACTTCGGGGTAGTGGTGGATGGAAAGCTGGATGTGAGTCAGTAATGTGCCCTCACAACCCAGAAACTCAACTGGGCTGCATCAAAATAAGCATGGCCAGAAGGTCAAGAAAGGTGATCCTGCCCCTCTACTCTGCTTTGGTGAGACCTCACCTGGAGTATTGTGTCCAAATGTGGAGTTCTCAGTACAGGAGAGACATGGACCTGTTGGAGCATGTCCAGAGGAGGGCCACAAAAATGATCCAAGGGATGGAACACTTCTCGTATAAAGACAGGCTGAGAGAGCTGGGCTGTTCAGCCTGGAAAAAAAAGGCGGCTTCGGGGAGATCTGATAGCACCTTTCAGCATCTAAAGAGGGGCTTACAGAAGGAAGGGGACATGCATTTTAGCAGTGTCTGTTATGGTAAGAGAAGGAAAACTGGTTTCAAGCTAAAACAGGGGAGATTTAGTTTGGATATAGGGAAAAATGTTTTTAATATAGGGGCTGTGAGGCACTGGAACAGGTTGCCCAGAGAGGTAGTGTATGTCCCATCTGTGGAGACATTCAAGGTCGGGCTGGACCAGCAATCTGATCTAGCTGTAGAGGTCCCTGTTCATTGCATAGGCTAGGTGACCTTTGAGGGCCCCTTCCAACTCAAACGATTCTATGAGTCTACAAGTATAAAGTGTCCACTGGAGTGTTATGAAGTGTCTCCAGTGTCATCAAGTTGTAATGAGGCAGAATCCATATGCATTTCTGGAGTGACGGGGATAAAAAAGAGCCTGCTACATTGGAGGCTGAAGTGAGCTTAAAGGGGAATGAGTGGCAAAAGTACCCCACTGCTAATGGCCCACACGCTCCATGCATCCTTGGTATAGATTACCTCAGGAGATGGTACTTCAAGGACCCAAGATAGCACTAGTTGGCTTTTGGTACAGCTGCCTTGGAGACAGAGGACATTAAGTAGCTGTCCACCTTGCCTGGTCTCTCAGAGGACCATTCTGTTTTGGGGTTGCTGAGAGAAGAAGAACTACATGTGCCAGTGCTAGCACAGTGGTGCACCAGAGTCAATATCGGGACTCCTTGATTCCCATCCATAAGCGGATCTTCAACTGGAGGGCAAAGGAGTTATCAGCAAGACTCACTCACTCTTTAACAGTCCCATATGGCCAGTATGAAAGTCCAGTGGACAGTGGAGGCTAACAACTCACATCCACAACTTGAAGATCATCTGGAAATCAGTCTGCAGATAGTGAAACATGCTGCTAGCAGGGCATCTGTCAACAAACAGTTGTATTGCGAGCTGAGTGTTAGGCAGCGGGTGGCAAGCAATTGCATTGTGGATATATATATATACGTGTGCATGTATATAGCTATTGTAAACATCACTTTTGTTTGTTTGTTTGTTTTCCTTTTCTGTCTTAGTAAATCATTTTTATCTCAGCCTACAAGTTCTATTTTGTTTCCAATTCTCTTCCTCATCCCGTCTGGGGAGAGGACTGTGCCGTGTTTAGTTGTCTGCTAGGTTAAACCACAACAACTAAGTTGTCATGAATGACTCACACAGAAGGAACAGCAAGCATGTGCATTCATTTCTTCAGTTTTATAAAAAAACACTTTGTCAGCTGTTGACATAAAGCGCTTGTGACAACCTGTTAGAAAATGAAATTTACCCAACAAAGTTCTCAGAGAAAAGACTATCAAAATAGTCATCAAGAAGGAGGAAAAAAAAATTTTGGAATTCTTTCATATATTTCAAGGCATAGCAATCTCTATTCAAATTTATATGTCATGGGCTACATGAGCAGAGTGTCAGTCAAGTAGAGGAAAGGAATGTAGTGTGAGAAAGGTTTAACTGAGAAGGGTTGAAGGCACCAAAGGAAAGTTGCGAAATAGGCCCCTATCTGATAGAATAAAATATAGAAAATGTTTCCCGACATCTCAGCACATCAGCTATGGCTGTTCCAGGACAGTATTTCGTTTACTTACATCAGGTGGTTTTATGGCTGCACCAAGTTCTCTGCCCTTTCCATGAAATCATAAAGGCCTGAGGAGTCCTCAGACTACATCTTAGATGTGAACAGTCACTGAACAAGCCTGAGGATGCTTTGACTATTGCAAGCACAGAGCACCTCTTACTGCATTGCAGTACCTAAGATATACAAGTAGAACAACTTGGGCTCCTTGAACCACGAAGTGGTTCTTATTGAAATGATACAGTTTTAAATATTTTTCACACTCTTCGTATTCTTTATGTCTTCTTTAATTGTTTATATTTTTCCTCATACTATTCGGAATATTGTATAGATTCAGAGGGAGACCAGTTGCAATTGTATATGTTTGGCAACTTCCAATTTTTTTTTCTTAATCTTTTCTCTATCATAGTTATGGTAAATGTGTGATTTCATGTTCACTTCTGTTCACCTTCATGGCCACTTGAACTAAAGCTTTAAAAAAAGTTACACTTTGAAGACTTCAACTACCAGATTCTCACTAAAGTAAATTAATATTGGAGTCCATGTACACAGTCCTAATCACTTCTGCATCAGCTCTGAAAAAAAATTGTGTGGTATTTTAAAGACATTTCAGCATATTTTACTATAATGTTTAATCAAAAGTAACATTCATTAGGAAGGAAAAAAATCATAGGATTTTCTTAAAAAAGATTTTTTTTCCTTTAAATTGCTAAACAGCATGCTGGCATAGAACAACTAGGTAAACCACAATTATTTTGTTTTGATTTTCATTTTGACAGCATAAAAAAGAGCATGGAATGCATTTATTTACTCTCACATATTAGTTGAGACAGATAAGTAATTTTCTGTCTATACAGAACTGATCTTTATCTACCAAGCTTCAGATAATACACAAATCTAATCAGGCCACATGTCAGTAGTTGGAAAATGCTACAGACCACTACTACAGTATTACATCAATACCTATATAATAAAGTTATAAAGTCATATCAGTACAAATATAGATTTTTCTGAAACCGCACAGATTACTGCACACTCAAGGACTCTAATAAATTGTATTTCAGATTGTTTGAGTGAACTCCAGTGTCACAATCCTACCAGACACACATGTTGTTCTACAAATGTATTAAAATCAGAGAGGAAAATATTTTGTACCACATCATAAAGCTGTCATTCACTTTTGTCTGTTTGACAGTCTCTTTTCAAGAGAATCCCACAAGCAAATAAGTAAGAAACTTCAAAATTAGCAGAAGTGCCTTACAGTGGACCACATAACATTTCCTAGTGTCTGCCCTAGGTTATATCTAAATTAAATCAGTTCTGTTAACTTCCTTACATATATGAGCAAATCACTTACAAATGTGAGAAGAAAGGGAAATTTAAAGCAAGACTTAGGTCACCATTTCTGAAATGGCACGAATGTCCATAATGTCTTTCAAAGATAAGCAAAAAGAAGAAGGAAGGAAGCAAGGAAGGAAGCAAGGAAGGAAGGAAGGAAGGAAGGAAAAGAAAAATATATATAAATTACAGTTTGCTTCTGTTTTTGTGTTAAGGTATAAATAAAAATGTAACATAACTGTTGATGGCGTGCCACATGCTTGTTGATTGAGGGTGACAGATGTCTCAGAAATCTTACAACAAAAATGATGGTTGCATGTTTAGCACCCCAAGCTCTGGAGTGAGCAAGTCTACAAAATAAATCTTCCGCAGTCACTGCTTTACCAGCTAAAATATTCCAAAGTTTAGAGTCTTCTCCTGACCCATCATAACTACTTTTGTGCAGACAGAAAATACATGCAACACAATCATTCCACGGAACACAAATGGTCTCATTACATCAATTAAAAGCAAAGGTCTTTTTTAAGTGTTCGTGGAATGTGAATATGGAGCAATAATCTCAGGAAATTTTATATTGAGAAATTCCTTTCCTGAGAAGAGTCTAGTGAACTTTTAATACCTTTGCAGTTCTTTTACTTGTCATAACATTAATTCTCAAATGCTTTTTGTGAAATAACAAAAAGCAAGCAGTCTCTGTTGGTTTGTGGTGTGTTCAGTGGGCAAGGACGCGTGCACAAAACTCAACACATTATGTTTGCTGTGTGACTAAGAATCAAGTGTTCTGGCATGCGCTGGTCATCTGTCTGTTGTTTAGTCATTCAGAGGATGCCCTTCTTACTCAGGAGACTCATGATGATCGCTGCTTGGGCTGAATAAAATTTAGAGATTAAGACATAAGGATAGAGCAGTCTTGGATATTGTCTTATTTGCATCACTTTCAGCAAAACACCGGGAAATCATCTTTGACATCACAATGATAATGTAGTGTGTGAGAATCAGGAGGAGCTGTTGCTCTTGCTTTTGGTTTCAGATAAGGGATTTCACACAAAAAGAGGTGGACTGGGTTAACAAATGCATTAAAATGCTTTATTCATCAAATCCCTCAGGGTCTACTAAAAAAAATATAACTAGGAACATTACAAGGGTAATTTTATGTAGTTTTAATTCTATAGTCACTGCTTTGAGTAGCAGAAATAATAAGATTCTTTCCCCTTCTTAAATATACAAGTATGTCAGGGTTCTATTACATTCGAGGGGAAGGTGTAGCACCTCTGTTAGTAGGTTCTCAGGAACATTAAGGCCTGAATTTTAAAACACTCTTGAGAAACTTCCTGGAAGAAAACTCATCTGGAAATGGAGTAGGTCCAGTGGGGCGATTCACTGTAAAATCAATCTAGGTCATATTCAGTCTCATGCAAAAGGACAGCAGGATTTCCATGCATTTACCTATGAAGAAGCAGGCTTAGTTGGTTTTAATAACCCACACTTTCAGCCACCATGAACTCCTGCAGCTCTTAATTAACTGATTTCATCATTAAGAAAAGATCAGTCCGTCTTTCCTAATTTTGGAAAGTGGTCCCACTGTTGGGCCCCATCAAACAATAATCTTCACAATAGAAATGTGAGATAAGTATAATATATTACTGCTGTTTTGCTACCACACTATTTGTGGCAAAATTACATCACATATCAAAGACTGAATATGAATATAATTATATACTTAGAAATGGAATTCAAGATATTTTGGCTACTGTTATCTCCTAGCAAACTCTTCATGTCCATTCTATAATAAAAATTAAAATCAGCTTTTTCCTGTATCAGTAACAAGAGATTATAGAATAATTATGATGTTAAGATTTCACAGCTTGTTTTCTTCACATCTTGAATATACTTCACATTAAATCAGCTTTGCTAGCTTATTCTACAGTCAGTAAACAGTCAATAACAGATTTTTGTGCAAGTGTCTTATGACAAGAGAATTGAGGAAAACATTTTTAAACAAGAAAGAAAATGAATCTATTAAGCCACAAAAATTGATAGAGAAACACAGAAGTAGATCTAATATCTTTAAAAAATGATATATCAAACTGATAGAGTTTCTTCAAATCTCAGAAAGTACTGTAACTGAAAGGGAATAATTGTGGAAAACTATAAGCCAGCATATTTCTAACACCGATGGCATATAGTGGGCATCTCATATAAATTAGCCCTTTGGAAAACAGCATGATAGCAATCAACTGAAGAGGTATACATAATAATCATAAAAGATTAGATATTGTTGTCATATTTTTACCACAACGTAACACCAGAAAACAATTTTTAACACCCACAGCAGTACAAATTGTTGTACTGACAAGTGTTTAGATATCATATTGAAACCACATCATGAAACAATTTCAATAACATACGTGATATTATTATCTGAGGTTAGTTTTCTGGGTCTTCTCTCTTCTGAATTTAGAGAACATAAGGCTATAATTTAAGGATGTTTATTCAAGTACATGAAATTGAAATACATGCTTTCAGGGAAAACTGAAGTTTTCTCCATTTGCAAGTCAGGGGGAGATGTGAGAAGGAGGGAACAATGAAATTTTAACTGAAAATGAGAAGGTACATTTGGTCAGAAATCTCTAATAAAAAAGTATCCACTGTAACTACCTTAATTATGCAATATGTATGCAGCCTATGCAAACACCATAATGTTTGATTTAAGCAAGAAATCAACCAGAAATATGTTCTAAAAATAAGAGTTTGCTTATGGTTAAGTATTAAAAAAAAAAAAAAAAAACAAACCCAGAATGTTCAGCTCAAAGCAAAACAAATACAAAAAAATCAAACAAAAACAAATGAAAACTAGAAATTACATCACAAAGTTTTTTTGCATATGTTAGCTGCGTCAGAAAGGCACAACTATATTTTGTATACATGTGCAAGAGCATTTATTTTCCATTGGATTTATCAGAAGTATTTGATTGAAAAATGTGTTGCCTAGAATCCTTTTCTTTTGGAACACAATCTATACATGCACAGACATATTACTATGAGTGCAAAGCAGGTTGAGAAATTGCATCTGATTTTCTTTATAGTGTTACAAAGATAAGACAGTCCAAACCTAAACAAAAGCCTAAACTTCTCAAGAGTACTGAAACATCAAAGTTCGTAACTTTAGATGCGAAGCACTTCAGGCAAAGGCTCATTTTCCACTGCTTTGATCAGTATAGGATTTCTTCAGTTTCTGGTTCATATGTTTCAGTTTGGATCAATGTTCAGTTGGGCTTTTTCTTGCAATCTGTATATATTTGGGAGGGTGAAGGAGACATTTTTAACCTTCCTGAAAATGTTCTTTGTATGAAAAGTGACATGAGGATCTATAGTATATGAAAAATTCTGGGATCTAGTGACCTGTTTAAAAATGAACTTGATTTCACAAGCCTTACACAGTGCTTCAAAGAAAAGATAACAATATTCTCTTGTACAATTTTTAAAATAAGTCTACTGATCCCTTTTACTGTAGTACGTGTTAAGTCAGAGGATGGCACTTGTTTAGTAACAGAAAAGCACAACTCTAACAAGACATCTTCACAAGACTGAATACAGGATTTGCATACCTCATTTAACTGTGTCTAGGGAAAAATGCATATCAAACATTTTTCGAAATCCATACTCACATTTGCTGCAGTACACAAAAAATTTAAACTACTGTTTAGCAAAATCTAGCATTAAAATATTCCTAAAGAATGATTTTGATTTTGTAGAAAACCTGCATTGTGTGTTCAACCCCTACAACTCTGTGATTCTTTGATTATAAAAAGAGAAACGTAAAATGAATTCAGGTATGTTTTAGAGATAGTCAGTTACACACACACACACACACACAAAAAAAAAAACAACTACCTTTTTTGTTAATGTTTATTCTCTGTCCTTCCCTTCCCTTCAAACTATCCATAGAGAATTGTCTTAAAGTAAATTATGTCATGCAATAAATATCTTAAGTACTCATATCTATTCTGCTGGTTGCTGTACAGAAAAAAAGTCTTGTTTTTAATGCTGGTCTGATCTCTCCTTTTGCTCAGTTTGATTGAAAAGTTCTGTTTTATAAATTACACTTTCTGAAAGAGCCTAACAAGGACATTCCTAAAGGTTTACTCACATTCCAGTTGATGAGATTTGTCATTATTTTACTAAAGTACAAATGCAGAATGCTTGTTCATTGAGATATTTCCAAGTATGATATCTCATTTTGAGTTCTCTGTTATACCTAGTTTTTGGATAATCCTATCATCTGTAAGAGCATGGAGACGTCTTTAGTTGTCCTGAGAAATTAAAACATCAAGGAATTCTTTCAAATTTTTTAATAAGATATTTTACCAAGTATCAGTAGTGCTAGAAAGGTACAAAAAAAAAATGAGGATCTAGTGCTTTCCATGGCAAAGACATGTTTTGCCTCTGGGTTGTATGGACCCACGTGGAGCAGTAATAGCACGTCACATTTAGGCACTTTAAGCACAGATTCACCTGTTGTCCCACATTCTGTATGTTAAGCTATAGTTTTCTTTATTTCAGACAGCAGAGCTAAGCAAAGGAGACCTATTGCATCCTAAAGGTGCAGGACAGCAAACTAATATAAATAACAGAAAACTTTGAGTACAAGAATAATGCAGGATTTTCTAATCTTTTTTTAGTGCTAGTGTAGGTCAAGAGCTTGGTAGTGGACTATAATTTCTGCTGTTCAGTTCTCTGCATAATCACAGAACATAACAGGATCCCTGCTCCAAACATCTTACAGAAAGTGGGCAAGTAGGCACCATCAGACAGACCTGAAGAAGAACAAAGAAGATAACAGAAACCTAATTCAGAGAACATTTTTAATGTTTTAAGAAGAGATGTGAGAATTGGCTGACCTCATGGGTTGCAGTCACTTGCGTGAGTGTCAAAAGATATGCCATATAATAAAACTAGTTGAAATTTTGCCTTTGTGTAACTCTGTGCTCAATTCCTACACTGCTGTTGATCCAACTTCCCCTTCAGACTGTCTTCATGCATATGTTACAGGTGTTATAGAGATCATCATTCTCACAATGGATTTTTCATCCATTGTGGATAAGTATTGATGATCTCCATCAGTCAGATCTGAAAAGTCTTGGTTTATGTTACATCTTTGTATTTGAAAGGTCATACAAATATTTGTGTTCCTACAGTCTAGATAGAGTGGAGACACTAGAAATTGAGCTACTTTACCTGAAACAGAATTATAAAGCCCTCTGCACAATATGAAAGGGACAGAAAGAAGTGTGCTGGAGGTCATGGTGGCCATCTCAGTGATTCATGCTTGCTGACAGTCATCCTGTCTGTCATATGGGCAGAGCCTACTTTTGGCTTCATCATAGGAACCTACCATTAGAATTGGATTAGTATTATGTGACAGAAACTCACACACAGTCAGGTATCAAGTGGGAAGAAATACTGACCAATCCTGCCCAGTCCTGTCTCTTTTAGGTGAATTTCAAGGCATAGAACTTTTGAATTGCATTTATTTTTTCTGTGGCTTTTATAACTTTGTATGCTAAATTTAATAGAAGTTAAGTTATTTATATTTAAGTGCAATGTCAGATAGTCTGCCATGTGCAGAAATTTCTTTTTATTCCACAGTGATGCATGCCCAGTCTAATACCTTACCCTACAGCATGGCATTGGCTGCTACCAAGAAAAAAAAAAAAAAAACAGAAAGAAAGAAGAAGAAATTTGGTAATTGTTATGTTTTAGTTTACCATAAGTATAAAACTGAAATTTTTCTATGTATTGTTTGCTCCATATGCTTCCACAGCGTCATCTCTAAGAGCCTCATTCTGTAGTCACTTCTATGATCCTGCAGGTTTTCAGTGATCTTGTCTTTGTGAGCAAGAGATGAAAGATGAGACTGTAGCAGAGTGGGAGTAACCATTCCTTTACCTCTACTGTGAATCACTTTAACTATCAAGCTGTTCTTGTCTTATATTTTTTGCACTTCTTTTTTGTTTCCCCTCCACAATTTTACTTTAAATTTTAAGAAAGTTGATTAAGCCTTTTCTTCTTGAGTTATTTAATTCAGTAATTTTTCTTTCACTCCCTTTGAATGTTTAGTTTTTGATATTGAATCTTTAGTCTTTATTTTTTTTCATTTTCATGTTTGATATTTTCCTTTCTCCTATAGTGCCTTAGAGACAGACAGCTATTTTTAGTAAGGTTAAGCTAGTATGGTCAATATAAGAGATAGCACAACTGAGCAGGAGCTATCCTTGTAATAATTTAATATTTCCTTTCTCTTAATAGAATGCTGACAAGCTCTTTCTCCCCTACTCTTACATACATAATACAATTAACAAAACAACCTCTATTTTTTTTTTACAGCACCTCACAAAATGTTTTACAAAAATGTCTGGGTCCATTTGAACATTTATTTAGATACTTAGTCTGTTTCTTTGCGTGTGTGTGTAAATCTACCATAATTAAAACATTTTAAATAGATGTTACAGTTCAACCATAGTAGCAGCAGGATGTATGAAAACAAGATACACATTAATACAATTTAATATTTTGCCCTTCACTGCATAGCTGCTAAGCTGCACTACCCAACTTGTTAGCATTCTGTCTACAAAACACACTAAATTGTAGAACACAAATTCACACGATGGAGAATGAGGAAATGTCACGGTATTGTCTAAGGGTCTGCGTCCGTGACAAGGGGGACAGGCCCGAAAGAAAAAAACGAGAGAAGAGAAAGGAAAGAAAAAAAAATTGCCGGCGATAAGAGCCAGCCCCCGGGCGGTCCGGCGGCTAAAGCGGCAGAGAAGCCGCGGAGCCGCAACCTGGGAAGAGGGGGAC